>NC_088349.1:33185000-33487500 GCF_036884655.1 Musa acuminata AAA Group | reverse complement strand
TAAGAGTGATGGCCTTGCCCTTATCTGATTTGGGGGGGTGGCTTGAAGTTGTTAAGATATTAAGCACTTGTTTATGTGGGCACTCTCTTACTATGTGTGGTCCTCCACATAAGAAGCATCTGTCAGGTTATCAGGCCTTGCCTTTTGAGCTTGGCCCTTTATGGGAACTCTTCTTCCTTTGTTAGCCCTTGGACTCCTTCCCTTGAGAATATTTTGGTGAGTGATTTCTTGAAGATTATTTCTTTTTCCCCGAGTCCTCCGAGAAAACAAAGTCAGTGAGCCTTTTCAAGACCGTAATTGCCCCAATCACATTGATGACATTCCTTTGATGTAGTTCCTATTATGCCTATGACTTCATGCCATTAAGGAAGCTGAACACCTTATCCTTTTCATGTTGAATCTTGGATTTTGATGATAAAATCAATTGATAAATTAGTTGATCTAATATATCTGTTGAGAAAAGTATGTAGGATTAACTATGATAGTGGTAAGACATAAAGCAAATGTTATGACGGAGTCAAGATCGAGATTTTGTTGGGAGTTTGAGAGTTCGCCAGAAGTCCGAACATTCGTCAAAAGTTTTGCCGGGATTAACCGAGAAGTCCAGAAGCTTGCCAAAGAAGCTTGTCAGAACTCGCCAAGAAGATCGTTGTGAAGTCCAGGAGCATTACTAAAAGTTCGTTAGAATATTGCTGAGAGATCGTTGGAAGTTCATCGAAAGATCGCTGGAAGTTCGTCGAAAGATCGCTGGAATCTCGCCGAAAGAATAATTGATGTACCGGAACAAGAATGCTTTGTTAAATATCTTAATTATTGTTGTTAGACCTTAAGTTGAGTTAGGATTGGGAGGTGATCCCAATAACTCAGTTATGGGCTAACTAGGCCCTTAACAGGGCTGAATTGGGCTAGATTAAACTGTTGGGAAATCATTGGGGGCGACATCATATGCGCAGCGGAAGAACAAGAAAACAAAATCCCCGATTCCCAAAAAGATGTTCGTCGTCGTGCGAAGATTGGTGCGCAAAAATCCGCAAAACACAAAACTGCGTATAGAGATTGTGTTACCTAGGGAGATCGTATATCCCTGTTTCCTTGCAGATCCTTAGGAGAGGGTGAAGGAGGTCAAGCGTCCTCCTCTCTAGCGGTGATCCACACAGCAGGGTTGCGACGACGCTCCTCAAAACTCCAGGCCTACTCTGAGGTGGAGAGGGAGAGGAGAATAGGAAGGGCAAGCAAAGACTCTAGCCTATGAGGCTGTGAATCCCTCCTATTTATAGAGATCCCGTGTCAAAACCCTAATGGGTCCTTTCCCTAGTGGGTATTGGATCTGCATCCAATAAGACAAGGGCTCCGTCGGATATCTCATATCCGAACCTCTACTCATCGCAATGCCTACCATATGTGTGTGACCCTCTAGGCCCAATATCGAGCTGGCCGTGAGTCATACCTGTCAGAACTCCTTCTAACTAAGTGAATTATTATCTCTGTAATAATTCACTCGACTCATCGACTACGGAAGTACTAGGCCACTACGCCGTAGTCCCCAGACGATACAGGGGAATCCAATCCATTGGACCTGTCTGTCCTCAGTTACCATGTACCTATAGTCCCTCATCCATCTAATATCCCAGAGACCGTATATCGAGCATGGTGCTGTCAGACCCATACGGTTTCTACTCGAGTCTCGCTCTAATCGGATTCTCCCGGAGAACTCTTTCTCTCTCAACCCGAATGACCCTGGCCAGGGATTTGTCTGAGCAAGAACACATGGGATATTCCTCTCATGATACCGAGAGTGGATGATCCTCTATCGACACTCAATAGCCCTCGTAAGGTCGACTACCACTCCCAATGACCAGCTGTACTAGATCTGGGAACAGCCAAACCTATAAGTCTGGTATCAAAGAGTGGAGCACTCATACAGGACATCCTTGGTGTCTCAAGTCTAAGAACCAGATACACTACTAGGACTACGGAATCGTTGTCTGACAATAAGGCATCATCAACCATCCAGCATTCCGTAAGCGGATCAATCAGTGAACTCATTCTCCAATGAGCACCTGTACTGTATCCCTAGTGTCCCTACACGAGCAGCTATGAGACCAGCTGCATCCATCATATGGATGGGTATACAGCACACCAGTCTATCCGGTTATCACGATGTCCCTCTCGAGTAACCTATGACCGGGATTATTTAGGATATGTGTTTAAAGGTGAATCGATCTCATTATCGTGATCTCATCACGATCCGATTCCCATTGCACAAATCCAAGGACATCACAATATATATGCATTTATGCAATAGTTATAAAGTGATATACGCCAAAATATAATAAGCAAAAAGATTCTGTATCAAGTCACACGTGCCATCACTCACGTGATTGGCTTGCTGGGCACTTATGACTAGCAATCTCCCACTTGACCTAAAGCCAATCACCTATGTGTCTGATCCCCATCAGACCCCTGTGACGCTCAAGGACAATCTGAGACAATGGCTTTGTTAGTGGATCTGCAATGTTATCTTCGGATGGAACTCTTTCCACTGCTACATCTCCTCGGGTTACGATCTCTCTTATAAGTTGGAACCTCCTCAGAACACTTCTGATGAGACCCGGGTTCCCTTATTTGAGTAATCACCCCATAGTTGTCGCAATATAAGGAAGTCGACTTGTCGCTATTTGTATCGACTCCCAAATCTGTGATGAACTTCTTCACCCAGACTCCCTCCTTTGCTGCATCCTATACAGCAATGTACTCCGCCTTTGTGGTCGAGTCAGCAGTGGTATCTTGCTTGGAACTCTTCCAGCACACTGCTCCTCCATTCAAGGTGTACACATACCCTGAATTCGACTTGCTATCATCGACATCAGACTGAAAACTTGAGTCAGTGTAGCCTTCAACCTTAAGGCTATTACCTCCATATTCTAGCAAAAGATCCTTAGTCCTTCTCAAGTACATAAGGATACACTTTATTGCTTTCCAGTGCTCCAAGCCTGGATCCGCCTGATACCTGCTCGTGACACTTAGAGCATACGCTATATCAGGCCTAGTACATAGCATGGCATACACGATAGACCCTATTGCTGAGGCATAAGGTATCATATTCATGTTTGCCCTTTCTTCTGGTAGTTTTCCATGTCAAACCTTTTGACAATGGTTTCTATGTACCTGGACTGGGACAAGCCAAGCATCCTCTTGGATCTATCTCTATAGATTCTAATCCCCAAGATATAGGATGCTTCCCCTAAGTCCTTTATGGAGAAGTGTCTAGATAACCAAGTCTTTACTGTGGATAGCATTCCTACGTCATTCCCAATGATGAGGATGTCATCCACATATAACACCAAAAAGGTGATAGCGCTCCCACTTACCTTTCTGTATACACAAGGCTCATCTTCGTTCTTAACGAAGTCATAAGATCTGATTGCCTCATCAAATCTTATGTTCCAACTTCGGGAAGCTTGCTTTAGTCCATAAATGGATCTAAGCAACCTACACACCTTATCTGGGCAGTTCTTGGACACGAATCCCTCAGGTTGCATCATATACACCTCCTCCTCCAGGTTCCCGTTGAGGAATGCGGTTTTCACATCCATCTGCCAGATCTCATAATCATAGTGTGCTGCAATAGCCAATAGAATTCTGATGGATTTTAGCATTGCTACGGGTGAGAAAGTTTCGTCGTAGTCAACACCTTGCCTTTGACGATACCCCTTAGCCACTAGCCTTGTTTTATAGGTCTCTACCTTTCCATCTACTCCGATCTTTTTCTTAAAGATCCACTTGCAACCGATGGGTACAATACCTTCGGGTGCATCAACTAGGTTCCAAACCTTATTGGAGTACATAGAATCCATCTCAGAATTCATGGCTTCTTTCCACTTCCCGGAGTCTATACTCATAATAGCCTCCTCGTAGGTCTGAGGATCAATATCCTCTACATCCTCTGCTCTAATATGTCCCACATATCTCTCAGGAGGATGGGATACTCTATCAGACCTGCGTAAAGTTGAAACTTGTGTATTAGATACCTGAACAGACTCGGGCTGTAGAGTGGTGCTTGAGCTTGGTTCTCCAACCTCGCTCAATTCTATCATTCTCCCACTGTCTCCGTCAAGAATGTGTTCCTTCTCAAGGAACACTGCTCTCTTAGCTACAAAGACCTTTTGGTCCTCGAGATGATAGAAGTAATACCCACAAGTTTCCTTGGGGTATCCCACAAATTTACATCGCCCTGTCCTTGATTCTAACTTATCGGGGTTGTGTCTTTTAACATGGGCAGAGCAGCCCCAAATCTTAACTACTTTAAGATCAGGCTTCTTCCCTTTCCATATCTCATATGGTGTAGACACTACCGACTTAGTTGGAACTCTATTCAGAAGGTAAGCTGCGGTTTCTAGGGCATATCCCCAGAATGAGATGGGTAGGTCAGCGAAACTCATCATGGACCGTACCATATCTAATAATGTACGATTTCTCCTTTCAGAGACACCATTGAGCTGAGGTGTATAAGGAGGTGTCCATTGGGATAATATCCCATGGTCCTTGAGGAACTGAGTAAACTCTGTACTTAAGTATTCACCTCCTCGATCTGATCGAAGAGTTTTGATACTCTTTCCAGTTTGGTTCTCCACCTCATTCCTATACTCTCTGAATTTCTCAAAAGCCTCGGACTTGTACTTCATTAAGTACACATATCCATACCTTGAGAAATCATCAGTAAATGTAATGAAGTAGGAGTAACCTCCAATGGCATGAGTTGACATGGGTCCACATACATCACTATGTATGAGTTCCAACAACTCAGTGGCTCTCTCTCTAGTTCCACTAAATGGAGAGTTGGTCAGTTTTCCACGAATGCAAGGCTCACAAGTTGCATATGACACATAGTCGAATGGATCTAGATATCCATCATTTAGCAACTTTTGAATCCTTCTTTCATGGATGTGACCTAGCCTACAATGCCACAGGTATGCACTGTTCAACTCATCTCGTTTCCTTTTGGACACATTTATATTCATGATATGTGGAGTGGTGTCTAACATAAATAAACCATTATGCAATGTTCCTTTCGTGATGATCTTATCATCTAATAATATCGAACAACCATTGTTCTCAAAAACAAATTTATATCCACTAACTGTTAAACATGAAATGGAGATAATGTTTTTGATAATAGAAGGAACAAAATAACATGCATCTAATGCAATAAAAGCTCCACTAGGCAGATGTAGGGCGACCTCGCCAACAGCTAATACAGCAACTTTTGCTCCATTACCCATCTTGAGGTCCATCTCGCCTCTCTCTAGTCTCCTAGGCCTTGCCAGAACCTGCAACGAATTGCATATATGATAAGCACTACCGGTATCTAATACCCATGTGTTATCATAAGAGTCTGACAAATGGAGACTGATCATGAATGTACCTGAAGCTTCATCAAGCTTTTGTTTCGCCCTTTCTGCAAGGTACTCTTTGCAGTTTCTCTTCCAGTGCCCATCTTTACCACAGTGGAAGCACTGGCCTTTGTCCTTTGTTGGGTCTTTCTTAGCAACCTTTGCTTTACCTTGTTTGCCCTTGCCCTTTCCCTTCTTAAGGGACCTTTCTGCTTTCCTTTTCTTTCTGGTCTCACCAGTGTAGAGAACTGGCTTCTCTTTCTTAATAGTACTCTCTGCCTCCCTCAACATATTGAGGAGCTCTGGGAGAGTCACCTCAAGCTTGTTCATATTAAAATTCATTATGAACTGTGAAAAGGAATCTGGTAGGGACTGAAGCACAATATCCACACACAAGTTATCCTCTAGGACCATTCCTAGACTTGTGAGTTTCTCTATCCACTCAATCATCTTTAGGACATGGTTCTGAACCGGTGTCCCCTCAGTCATCCTAGCGCGGAAAAGGCTCTTGGATATCTCATATCGTTGAGTCCTTCCCTGTTCCTCAAACAATTTACGGACATGTAGGAGAATGGATCTGGCATCCATCTTTTCATGTTGTCTCTGTAACTCTGGAGTCATAGAGCCCAACATATAGCACTGAGCAAGAGTGGAGTCATCAATGTACTTCACGTAGCGAGCGATCTCATCCTCGCTTGCCCCTTCTTCGGGCGTAGGCATCACTGTATCAAGGACGTACACGATTTTCTCCGCTGTGAGAACAATTCTCAAGTTACGGAGCCAATCCGTATAATTTGGACCAGTGAGGCGGTTGACATCAAGTATGCCACGTAAGGGATTTGAAAGCGACATTTTCTGAAAATAAAGATGTAGCAAAAATGAATAACATGCAGATTTTGCAAAAAATAAACTATCAAGATATGGACTTCTATCTTAATATGCTCCCACTATTTTACTAACGAGTCACGCGACACCCTCAGCACGTGAAACGGAAGTCTCCGGCAGACTTCTAGTGGGGATCAGGATCCAATCAGCGTCTTAGTGTAACCTCGAGGGACTCGACCAATCACACTAAGCCTAAAAGGTAGACAACTCTTGCCGATCACAACTCCTTGTGATTCCCGTCCTGTTCGGCCTCCGAATCACCATGGCCTCGAGGGACTCGACCAACCATGATGCTCGGTTAAGTCAACACCTTCGTTACAAGATGAGTCTGATTTGATGATATACCCTCGAGGGACTCGACCAAGCATACCATGCCCTCAGGTCACCGGTGACATCTCTATGTCGTAAGTAAGATAGCGAATCACGATATAGGTGAGTCTCGGGGGACTCGACCAACTCAACCTACACCGGGAATCGGTTCCTACTCATAACGATGGAAGGCCACGTGGGTCAATCTAATTGCCTCACGTTTACCGACTTAATATTATCGAGAAATGTTTCTATAATTTGGTCTCCTAATATGACATGTCACACATATACATATTTAATATATATCTACATCGCATGCAAATATATATACATATCTAGTATGTGTATAAGCAATCACACCAGATGATCATGGACCACAACCTAATATGATTAGGCCCGAGCCAGTAGGCCTAATCACTCACATCAAGATCTATGTGTGCAACGGTGCATCTCCATGCCCTGTGATCGTCCATCTCGTCCTCGTCGGTTCCGTCGACATCTTAATGCATCTCCATGCATCACGATCGTCCGTCTCGTGGGTCCCGCTATCGCATCCACGCTCCCGCTGCGCCTCCTCATGTGATTACAACTTAATCATAGGCACGCAGGCCCGACAATAAACGAGAAATATAATGGAGGTTCGCATACCTCAATAATAATAATCACAAGTACACACATCACACGGTCCATGATCATCCGTCCACTCATCATACATCACATGTATAAATAATCATCATCATGTAGGACTACTAGATAATAATAAAAATAATAATCAACTAAACCTTTTAATTAATTAATATTTTCTGAAATCAGGGACATGTAGGGAATTTCTCAATTCCTAAGGGTATTTTCGTAATTTGGACAAAAGATAGAAACTGGAATTTCTCAAATTCACAGGGGCAAAACTGTCTTTTTGCCCAAATCCCTAATTCCCTCTGCTGCTTCCGTCGCCGCCACCCTGCCGGCGGAGCCTGTGCGGCGGGGCGAGGGCACTGCCCTCGCCTGCAGGCGGCACGCCCGCTGGCGGCGACGCCGCTGCGGGTGGGCGCCCCCTTCGGGCGCCGCTGCCTCCGCAGGCGGTGCTGTCCTGCTAGGCGGCCGCCCCTGTGGGGGGGGTTTCGCCCGCGGGAGTAGCGGCGGCAGGCGTCGCTACAGGTGGGCTCCCCCTTCGGGCGTCGCTGCCTCCGCAGGCGGTGCTGTCCCGCCGGGCGACCGCCCCTGTGGGGGGGGTTTCGCCCGCGGGAGCAGCGGCGGCAGGCGTCGTGCGTCGCTGCCCTACGGCGGCAGGCGCCGCTTCCTTTCGGTGGCAGGCGCCGCTGCCCTACGGCGCCTCTGCCCGTGGGTTGCCAGCCCCGCCGGCAGCTAACCTGCTGCAAGCAGACCGCTGGCCGGCTGCTGCAAGCACTGCGCCGGCGCTGTGCTACCTGGCTGCGGCTGCAGGTGGCTGCAGGCATGCAGATCGAGGGCAGCAACTGTTGCTGCCCTTCCTCGCTTTTGCGTCAACGATTTTGACGTCAATATTCTTCCTAAACACAACACACGCAGTTCAAAACCAATCATTCGCACAAACAACCTGGCTCTGATACCACTGTTGGGAAATCATTGGGGGCGACATCATATGCGCAGCGGAAGAACAAGAAAACAAAATCCCCGATTCCCAAAAAGATGTTCGTCGTCGTGCGAAGATTGGTGCGCAAAAATCCGCAAAACACAAAACTGCGTATAGAGATTGTGTTACCTAGGGAGATCGTATATCCCTGTTTCCTTGCAGATCCTTAGGAGAGGGTGAAGGAGGTCAAGCGTCCTCCTCTCTAGCGGTGATCCACACAGCAGGGTTGCGACGACGCTCCTCAAAACTCCAGGCCTACTCTGAGGTGGAGAGGGAGAGGAGAATAGGAAGGGCAAGCAAAGACTCTAGCCTATGAGGCTGTGAATCCCTCCTATTTATAGAGATCCCGTGTCAAAACCCTAATGGGTCCTTTCCCTAGTGGGTATTGGATCTGCATCCAATAAGACAAGGGCTCCGTCGGATATCTCATATCCGAACCTCTACTCAAAGCAATGCCTACCATATGTGTGTGACCCTCTAGGCCCAATATCGAGCTGGCCGTGAGTCATACCTGTCAGAACTCCTTCTAACTAAGTGAATTATTATCTCTGTAATAATTCACTCGACTCATCGACTACGGAAGTACTAGGCCACTACGCCGTAGTCCCCAGACGATACAGGGGAATCCAATCCATTGGACCTGTCTGTCCTCAGTTACCATGTACCTATAGTCCCTCATCCATCTAATATCCCAGAGACCGTATATCGAGCATGGTGCTGTCAGACCCATACGGTTTCTACTCGAGTCTCGCTCTAATCGGATTCTCCCGGAGAACTCTTTCTCTCTCAACCCGAATGACCCTGGCCAGGGATTTGTCTGAGCAAGAACACATGGGATATTCCTCTCATGATACCGAGAGTGGATGATCCTCTATCGACACTCAATAGCCCTCGTAAGGTCGACTACCACTCCCAATGACCAGCTGTACTAGATCTGGGAACAGCCAAACCTATAAGTCTGGTATCAAAGAGTGGAGCACTCATACAGGACATCCTTGGTGTCTCAAGTCTAAGAACCAGATACACCACTAGGACTACGGAATTGTTGTCTGACAATAAGGCATCATCAACCATCCAGCATTCCGTAAGCGAATCAATCAGTGAACTCATTCTCCAATGAGCACCTGTACTGTATCCCTAGTGTCCCTACACGAGCAGCTATGAGACCAGCTGCATCCATCATATGGACGGGTATACAGCACACCAGTCTATCCGGTTATCACGATGTCCCTCTCGAGTAACCTATGACCGGGATTATTTAGGATATGTGTTTAAAGGTGAATCGATCTCATTATCGTGATCTCATCACGATCCGATTCCCATTGCACAAATCCAAGGACATCACAATATATATGCATTTATGCAATAGTTATAAAGTGATATACGCCAAAATATAATAAGCAAAAAGATTCTGTATCAAGTCACACGTGCCATCACTCACGTGATTGGCTTGCTGGGCACTTATGACTAGCATAAACAGCCCATTTAGCACTTGAAATCATGACCGACGATGGCACCACTAGAGCCGACGGTGGCACCGCTTGGGACTTAGTCTCCCAAGTGCTCTGGACGATGGTATCGCCCAGACTGGGTAGTGGTACCAGCGATAGTTAATGCTGTCAAGCGGTGGTATTGCTAGAGCTCGGTCTTTGAAGCTCTACTAGGTAGTGGTACCATCCAGACTGAGTGGTGATACCGCCCAGTGTCACTGCTATAGGCGGTGGGACTGCCAGGACTCGGGAAATCCTAGATAAGACACTTTTTGGCTTCAATTTTGAAGCCATTGGGGCCTATAAATAGCCCACCCTTTTCTTCATGAAAGGATAACAAAGTGCAATCAAAAGTGTGGAAAAATCTTAAGTGTTGGGGTGTTAAAAGTGTTGTAAAAATGAGAAGAGTCCTCCTTCTCCCTCTCTTAGCTTTGTAATCATCCAAGAAAGAGGAGTGAGGCTTGTAAGGGTTATCTCCTAAATCGTGAAAAGGAGAAAGTGTTGTAAAGAGGTGGTTGGTCTTCGCCTATTGAAGGAGGACCATTAGTGGACGCCAATGACCTCGACGGAGGAGGAATCGAAAGTGGATATAGGTCACAACGACTGAACCACTATAAATTCTGGTATGTTCTTTCCTTGCTGTAAATTCTCTTTACTGCATTCAACCTTATTACATTGCAAACTATCCAACCATCTCTTCTCTACTTATTCAAAGTGAAATAAATTATTTGAGATGAAACTGGTTTTTATCATACAAAGGATTTCGAATCGACGTAATTTTTTCACTATAGTAATTCACCCCCCCCCCCCCCTCTTAGTGCCCACTCTTGATCCTAACAATTGGTATCAGAGCAAGGTCACTCTCATTTGGTTTAAAACCCAAGAGAGATGGCATTTGCCAGCAACCAAGAGGGTCATTTAATCACATGTCCACCCATGTTCAATGGGACAGATTACTTGTATTGGAAAACTTGAATGAGGATTTTTCTAATTTTTTGGATTTTGAGTTATGGAACCTTGTAGAAAATAGCTTTTAAAAGTCTTCTCTTCCGATGAGCGATTGGAATAAGTTAGAGAAAAAGACTTTCGCTTTAAATGCTAAGGCTATGAATACCTTGTTTTACGCTTTAGATAAAAACGAGTTCAAACGAGTGTCTATTTATGAAACGACTTTTGATATTTAGCACACACTCGAAATTACTTACGAAGGCACTAGTATAGTAAAAGAGTCGAAGATAAATATTTTATTTCATACTTATGAATTATTTCGGATGAAGCCAAGCGAAACTATTGTTGACATGTACACCCGTTTTACGGATGTCGTCAATAGTTTAAAAGCTCTTGGCAAATATTTTTCGAACTTTGAACTTGTTAATAAAATCTTGAGATCCCTTCCAAAGAGTTAGGACCCTAAAGTAACGGCCATTCAAGAGGCCAAGGATTTAAACAACTTTCCTCTTGAAGAACTTATCGGGTCACTAATAACCTATGAGATGACTTGCAATGCTCATGAAGAGCTTGAGAATAATCTTCCAAAGAATAGGAAGGATATAACACTAAGAACTCAAGAAGACCACTTGAAAGAAAATTCGAGTGATGAGGACTATGATGATGACTTGGCACTCTTGGCAAAAAGTTCAAAAAATTCATAAAAAGGAATAAATTTAAAAATGATACTAAAAATAAATTTAAACCCAATAAAGAACAAGTTATATTCTTGAATGTAAGAAGCCGGGACATTTCAAAAGTGAATGTCCCCAAGCAAAAAAGAAGCAACCAAAGAAGAAAAAGGCTCTTAAAGCAACTTGGGATGACTCAAGTGCATCCAAAGAAGAGGAGCTAACCAACATAGAGCAAGTTGCTCACTATGCACTAATGGCTATCGGAGATGAGGTAAGCAGTTCATTAGATACAAATTTAACTTTTGATGAATTTCTAAGTACTTTTCATGATTTATTTGATGAATGTAAATTAGTTAGTAAAAAATATAAACTGTTAAAAAAGGAGCATGCTTCTCTTGTTAGTGATTTTGATAAATTAAAATTTGAGCACAATGATAGTTTAGCTCCTTGCTCAAAATGTGATGAATTAGAAACGCTTAAAAAGGAAAACTTGTTACACAAAGAAACCTTAGAAAAGTTTGAGGTTGGTAGCAAGTCCTTGAACATGATCCTTACCAATAGGAGTCACGTTCATAGAAGAGGCGGAATCGGATTTGAGAGTAGCTCTCACCTAAATCCAACCACCTTTGTTAAAGGCCCTACCTTGTATATTTCACCCCAAACCAAATATAACTTTTATTACAAATTTGTACATGTTATGTACAAATATCCATTTAAGAGATATAGTCCACATAAATTGAATTGGGTTCCTAGAGGAATCTCAAATAACTCAGTGCAACATGATAAGTTGTGTAGATCGATTTTTGAGGCACCCGAGATCAAATGGGTACCTCAAAATCATCCTTTTTTTTAGAAATGTTTACCATCACAAGCTAGGAGTAAGAGATGGTACATTAATAGTGGATGCTCAAGGCACATGATCGGAGATCCATCTCAATTCTCTAAGCTCACTAGCCTAGATGAAGGGTATGTCACCTTCAGAGACAACAAGGGTAAAATTATTAGCAAAAGAACCATAGGTAATAAATCCAACTTTTTGATTGAAGATATATTGTTGGTTGATGGCTTAAAGCATAATCTTTTGAGTATTAGTCAATTGTATGATAAAGGATATATCATTAGATTTGAAATCCAATGCTTGCATTATTAAAAAACCACACAAAAACACATCTATGATTGCCTTGTTGAATCTCATATTTTATTGATGAAACCAATTGATAGTGTTTATGATTTAATCTGCATTTTGAGTGATGCAGGATGCTTTGATCAGGGAGAGACAATTAAAGCAGGAAGAATCATATTGGGCTAGAGAAAAACATGTCAGAAGATTGGACGTCGAGCCAAAGGATTGGTCGACGTATCGACAAAAGGCTTCGAGCTATGAATTCGGGCATCGAGCCAAGAAGAGTGGATATTGTACTAAGGAAATCGAAGTTGCAGAGGTCAACTGGCCGATTAGATAATAGGCCGTAAGAGAGGACGATGCACTGAACAATCAGACGAGGCGTCGATGAACCAATGACAAGCTGGACAACATCTGATTAGCTTAGTATTAATTTTCTAGATCGAAGTAGGTTTTATGTGTGCATGATTAACTATAATAGCAAGGCATAAAATAAAATGATGTCTTAGAGACAAGGATGCGATTTCATTGGGAGTTTGAGAGTTCGTCGAAAGTCTGGACGTTCATCGGAAGTTATGCCGGAATTAACCGAGAAGTCTAGGAGCTTGCCAAAGAAGCTCATCAGAACTCACCAAGAAGATCATTGTGAAGTCCAGGAGCTTGCTGGGAGTTCGCTGGAACATTGCCGAGAGATCGTCAAAAGTTCACCGGAAGATCGACGGAAGCTCACCGGAAGAAACCTAGACTTATAGACTTGTTTAGCTTAATAATTGTCTTAGATTTTGTAGTTAGCACATAATTGGGATTGTAATTGGGCCAACCTAATTAGAGGCTAGTTGGGCCCATGTATGGACTATGTTGGGCCCAATGAAAGGCCCAAACAGTGATAAAACTAGTGGCATCGTCGTGGCACAGTCTCCGAGACTATGTCAGGTGGTAGTACCACCTAGTGGCAGTGTCAAGTGGTGGTACTGCTAGTCTGGGCAGTGGTACCGCACAGACATAGTCTTTCAGGCGATGGTACCACCCAGCATCGGCGGTGATACCACCAGGACCCCAAAAACTAGGGATGAGACATTTTTAAGCTCTAAGTTTGAATCAACTTGAAACCTATAAATACCCCTCTCTTCCCTAGTTAAACTACACAAGAATTAAGAGTGAAAAAAGAAAGAAATACTGCTGTAATCTTATGTGAACTCCTCTCCTTCTTCTAAGTGTTAGAATAGTTTGAGAAAGGAGTAAGTGGGGGGTGTAAGGGTTATCTCCTAAACCCGGTAAACAGAAAAAGAGCTGTAAAAGGTGGCTGGCCTTCGCCTATTAAAGGAAGACTAATAATGGATGTCGATGGTCTCGACGAAGGAGGAATCGGGAGTGGATGTAGGTCACAATGACCAAACCACTATAAAAATCTAGTTTGCATTTCTTTTGAGTAATTTACTTTAACCGCAAATTGCCTTCTCATTCCTTGCTTTATATCCACTATACTCTTCTATATGCTATCAAGTTAACATCTTACGAAATTGGTTTTATCGTACGAAGAATTTGAATTGACGTAATTTTTACCACTATACTAGTTCATCCCCCCCCCCCCCCCCCCCCCTCTTAGTGTCGACTAGTTCCTAACAGTTGGTATCAGAGCCACATGCATTTCTTATTTGGTTTAACACCCAAGAGAAATGGCTCTTTTCGGCTTTCAAGAGGGTCACTCTCTCATTCGTCCTCCCATATTTAATGGGATGGACTATACATATTGGAAAACTCGAATGAGAGTTTTCTTGCTTTCATTGAATCTTGATTTATGGAATATAATCGAATTTGGTTTTCAAAGGTCTTCTCTTCTAATGAACCATTGGAATGATTTGGAGAAGAAGACTTTTTCTTTAAATGCGAAAGCTATGAATGTTGAATCTTGGATTTTGATGATGAAGTCAATTGTAATTTGTTTGATCTAATCTATATATTGAGGAAAAATATGCAGGATTAACTACAATAGCAGTAAGACATAAAGCAGGTGTTGTGTCAGAGTCAAGATCGAGATCTCATTGGGAGTTTGAGAGTTCGACGGAAGTCCGGACGTTCGTCGGAAGTTATACCGGAACTAACTGAGAAGTCCAGGAGCTTGCCAAAGAAGCTCATCAGAACTCACCAAGAAGATCATCGTAAAGTCTAGGAGCTTACTGGGAGTCCACCGGAATATTACCAAGAGTTCGTCGAATGTTCACTAGAAGTATGCCGGAAGCTCGCTGGAAGAGCAATTGACGCATCAAAATAAGAAGCACTGTAAATTATCTTAATTATCGCAGTTAGAGCATAAATCAAGTTAGGATTAGGAGGAGATCCCACTAATTTAATTAGGGGCCAACTAGGCCCTTAATAGGGCCGAATTGGGTTGAATTGAGCACCCAATTCAGCCCCTAAAAATATGGTCGGTAGTGGCACCGCCTAGAAGGCAGTGCCCCTGGATTTTTGGGCTGAAATGATATATAAAGCTCATGAAGAGCTTGAGGACACTCTTCCAAAGAATATGAAGGATATGACACTTAGAACATAAGAAGACCACTTGAAAGAAAACTCAAGTGATGAGGACCTTGATGAAGACTTAGCACTTTTAATAAGAAAATTAAAAAAATTTATTAAAAGGGACAAATTTAAAAATGATATTAAAAATAAATTTGAACCTAAGAAAGAACAAGTGATTTGTTATGAATGCAAGAAGCCAAGACACTTCAAGAGTGAATGTCCCCAAGCAAAAAGGAGGCAACCAAAGAAGAAGGCTCTCAAAGCTATATGGGACAACTCAAGTGCTTCCGATGAAAAGGAGCCAACCAACATTGAACAAGTTTCTCACTATGGGCTAATGGCTATTGGAGATGAGGTAACAAGTTCATTAGATGCAAATTTAACTTTCGATGAGCTTTCAACTGATTTTCATGAATTGTTTGATGAATGTAGAATCTTGAGTAAAAAAATATAAATTGTTAAAAAAGGAGCATGATTCTCTTGTTAGTAATTATGATAGATTAAAAGTTGAGCACAATGATAGTTTAGCTTCATGTACAAAATGTGATGAACTAGAATTACTTCAAAAGGAAAACTTGCTACTTAAGACAACCTTAGAAAAGTTTGAGGTTGTTAGCAAATCCTTGAATATGATCCTTGCCAACAAGGGTCACGTTCATAGAAAAGGCGGAATAGGATTTGTGAGTAGCTGTCACCAAAATCCAACCACCTTTGTTAAAGGCCCTACTTTCCATGTTTCACCTTGAAAGAAATGTAACTTTTATTACAAATTTGGGCATGTAGCTTATCATTGTCCATTTAAGAAATGTAGTCCACACAAATTGATTTGGGATCTTAAAAGAACCTCAAATGACTCAATGCAACATGATAAGCTATGTAGATTGATTTTTAAGGCACCGAAGGTCAAATAGGTATCTAAAATCATCCTTTTTTTAAGAAACATTTACCATCACAAGCTAGGAACAAGAGATGGTACCTTGATAGTAGATGCTCAAGACATATGACTGGAGATCCATCTCAATTCTCTAAGATTACTAGTATAGACGAAGGATATGTCACATTCAGAGACAACAACAAGGGTAAAATCATTGGCAAAGGAACCATAGGTAACAAATCCACATTTTCTATTGAAGATATGTTGTTAGTTGATGGTTTAAAGTATAAACTTTTGAGCATTAGTCAATTGTGTGATAAAGGATACATCATTAAATTTGAATCTAATGCTTGCATTATTAAAAAACCACACAAAAACATATCTATGATTATACTAAAACAAAATAACGTATACACTATTGACATTAATGATCTTTACAATGAAATGTATTTTTTGGATTTGAATGACGATGCTTGGCTTTGGCATAGGAGATTAGGTCATGCTAGCATAAAACTAATCACTCAAATTTTATCTAAAGAACTTATAAGAGAAATTCCTCATATCAAGTTTGTCAAAGATATTGTGTGTGATGCATGTTAACTAGGAAAACAAATAAAATGTAACTTCAAATCTAAGAACTAAATAAGCACCTCTAGACCTTTGCAATTGATCCATATAGACTTGTTCGGACCAATTGCTACATCAAGCCTAAGAGGTAGCAAATACGCATTTGTCATCATAGATGATTATAGTAGATACATATAGACTTATTTTTTGGCACACAAAAGTGAATGCTTTAGGTATCTCTCTAAGTTTTATAAATTCGTTCAAAATGAAAAAGGGTTTTATGATTTTATCAATTCGAAGTGATCACGGTGGTGAATTTCAAAACCATGATTTCCAAGAATTTTATGAATCTAATGGATACAACTACAACTTCTCTACTATAAGAAATCCTTAACAAAATAGAGTAGTAGAAAGAAAGAATAGAAACTTACAAGAAATGGCAAGAACCATGTTGAATGAATATAGTCTACCCAAATATTTTTGGGCCGAAACCATAAACAAGACATGCTATGTCATGAATAGAGTTCTAGTAAGACCCTTACTCACCAAAACTCCTTATGAGTTGTGGAACAATAAAAAAATCTAATGTTTTATATTTTAAAGTTTTTGGGTGTAAGTGTTTTATCTTGAATGAAAAAGATGCCTTAGGAAAATTTGATGCTAAATCCGATGAAGGAATTTTTCTTGGCTATTCTTCTATTTCTAATATATTTTGTATCTTTAATAAAAGAATTTTGATTATAGAAGAATCTATTCATGTTATTTTTAATGAAGTTTTTGAAGTTAAGAAAAATGATTTTGATGATGATGTTAATTTTGATGCTTTGAATTTAAATGAAACCTTTTCTCCATCTAGCAACTTAGATACATCTACTTCCGAAACATCCTTACCCAAGGATTGGAAGTATGTAGATACTCATCCTAAGGAGCTAATCATAGGAGACACATCTAAAGGGGTTCAAACTCATTCCTCTCTTAAGAATTTTTGTGCAAATACCGTTTTTCTTTCCCAAATTGAACCGAAATGCATTGATAAGGCCTTGAAAGATGATTCATGGGTCATCCAATGCAAGATAATTAAATCAATTTGAGAGAAATAAGGTGTGGAAGCTTATTCCTAGGCTAAATGACCATTTAGTTATTGGTACTAAATGGGTCTTTAGAAACAAGCAAGATAAATTTGGTATTGTGGTTAGAAACAAAGTTAGATTAGTGGCCAAAGGTTTCAACCAAGAAGAAATAATTAATTATGAAGAAACCTTCACTCTTGTGGCATGATTAGAAGCCATAAGGATGCTCCTTGCCTATGCTAGTAGTAATAATTTTAAATTATTTCAAATGGATGTTAAAAGTACTTTTCTTAATGGTTTTATTTCTGAAGAAGTTTATGTTCAACAACCTCCCGGATTTGAGAATGATAATCTCCCTAATCATGTCTTTAAACTAACTAAAGCTCTCTATGGATTGAAACAAGCCCCAAAGGCTTAGTATGAGAGACTTAGCTCATTTCTTATCGAAAATAATTTTTCTAAAGGCAAGTTCGATACTATATTGTTTATAAAAAATTTTGTAAATAATTTTTTTATTGTTCAAATTTATGTTGATGGTATTATTTTCAGTTCTACCAATGAATCTCTATATGAGTCATTTGCTAAAAGTATGAGTCTAGAATTTGAAATGAGTTTACTGGGGGAATTAACTTTCTTTTTAGGCTTATAAATCAAACAGCTAAGTAATTATATTTTTCTTAGTTAAATAAAATATGCTTTAGATTTGCTAAAAATGTTTAATATGGATAGCTCAAAGGCTATCAACACTCGTATGAGCATCTCCACTAAGTTAGAAATTGATAAAAGTGGAGAAAGCTTTGATCAAAAAGCTTTATAGGGGTATGATAGGAAGTTTACCTCACCATAATTAGACCAGATATCATGTTTAGTGTATAACTTTATGCTAGGTTTCAATCTAATCCTAAGATATCTCATCTTAAAGTAGTTAAGAGAATACTTAGATATCTTAAAGGAACCATAAATCTAGGATTATAGTATCCAAGAACTTTGAGCTAATTTCTTATGCTGATGCGGATTTTGCTAGATGTAGATTAGATAGAAAAAGCACATCTAGAACATATCAATTTTTAGGACACGCACTTATTTCTTAGACTTCCAAGAAACAAAATTTGGTTGCACTCTCTACAACCGAAGCTGAGTATATTGCGGCTAGTTCATGTTGTGCAAAAGTTGTGTGAATGAAAAATACTTTAGAAGATTATAAGATTTATCTAAAAAACATTCCTATAAAATGTGATAACACAAGTGTAATATATTTAACAAAAAATCACATTCAACGTTCTAGAACTAAATATATTGATATTAGGCATCACTTTATATGAGATTATGTTAATAATCATGATGTAATCTTAGAGTTTATTGATACAAAACATCAATTAGCCGATATTTTTACAAAGCCCTTAAGTGAAGAACAATTTGATTTTATTAGATGAGAATTAGGAATGTTAATTTATCCGAATGCATAAATTTGTTAAATTTTATTTTTGGACTTTCTTGATTCTTTGGATCATTCACTTAAATTCTATGCTGATAATTTTATGATGCCAATTTTACATGATGATATGGTTGTGTGCTTCAATAAAATGTTTACTTTGATGTTGGAATTTTGTGCTTTGATGCTGAAAGTTTCTATGATGTTGTGATCTCTTTAAATGATGAGCACGTTATCATACAATGATGCAATATCATATTTACTTTGATGATTATGATTTCTATTGAATATTGAGAAGTTTTAATCATACATCAGATTCTTAACTTTTGAGTGCTACGAGTACTAATGATATTATCTCATGCAAGTAGTGATGAAAGGCTATGACAAAACATTTTATAAATGCATGAAGTATTTATATATATCTTGATGTTTGATACATGGAAGTAATTGACAAATGCATCTCTCATGGATTTCACTCTTATGAATTTTTAATGAGAAATGAATTTGATGTAATGCTCTTCTCACTATGAAGTTTTATTCATGAATTTCTCCTTCATGTGATACTCCTCTCTAATGAATTCTTCTCATGAAAATTGAGGGAATTTCAATGGCTATATTAATCCTTGAAAGATGAATTCTCATGTGTAATAATGAAAGCATGTGTGTGATAATTTTTGTGGGGATTTGATTTCATATGGATATCTTGATCCTTTTCATTAATTCCTTCTCTTTGTCAAAATGAAAGCATGTTTTAACGAAAACTTCTTTATTATTTTTGACTTGATTCACATCATTTCATAAATTTAGTTCTTAATGGATTCCCTCGTTACCTTCTTTCCTCTTCTTCATGCAAAATTTGATGACAAAGGGGGAGAAGTTGTTGGAATCAATCATTTTAATGTTGATAACATCTAATGATGAGAACTTTTGAGTGTGAAACTTGCTTAATTTTTTTTTACCACACTTGCATTGTTGAATTGTTCTCCTTTTTGTTGATGACAAAGGGGGGAGAAGTAATACCAAAATGTGGTAAATTGATGACAAATTTATGTAATGTATTTCATCATATATACTTGAAATGTTTGCTTGATAAATTTCTTTCATTATGATAAGATATCTAGAGCTTAACTTACTATTTTGTAATTGATATCTTGTCATAGAACGATGAATTGCTATCTTTGTCATCTTTCATATTTGAAATATCATACTTGAAAACAGATGTCATGCCTTGACATCATTATGATAAATACTTGGCATCGTATTTTTGAGAATGATATTGTTGAATTTCGTATTTTGATGATGAAACTACTTGATATATATTTATGATTTAATCTGTGTTTTGAGTGACGCAGGATGCTTTGATCAGGATGAGACAATTAAAGCAGAAAAATCATGTTGTGCCGGAGGAACATGTTAGAAGATTGGACGTCGGGCCGGTGGATCGGTCGACGTATCGATAGAAGGCTTCGGGCCGTGGACTCGGGCATCGGGCCAAGAAGAGTAGGTATTGTGCCAAGGATATCGGAGTTGCGAAGTCAACTAGCCGATTGGGCAATAGGCTGCAGGAGAGGACGATGCGCCGAAGAATCAAACGAAGCGTCGATGGACCAATAACATGCCGGACAACTTGGTTAATTGCTTAGGATTAATTGTCTCGATCGAAGTTTTGTTTTAAGTGTGCAGGATTAACTACGATGGAAGAAAGACATGCAGCAGGAGTTGCGTCGGAGTCAAGACAATGATCACGTTGGGAGTTCGAGAGTTCGATGGAAGTTCAGATAGTCGTCGGAGGTTCTACGGGAACAAATCCGAGAAGTCCATGAGCTTGCCAAAGAAGCTTGTCGGAACTCGCCAAGTGGATCGTCAGAAGTCCAGGAGTTTGCCGGAAGTCCGCAGGAGCATCACCGAGGGTTCATCGGATGATCGACGGAAGTTCGCCGGAAGCTCGCCGGAAGAAGCGATTGACGCACTAGAGCAAGTTACAGTAAATGTCTTAGGGAATATCGTAGTTAGCACAATGATTAAGTTGGAAATGGGAGGTGATCCCATTAACTTAATCTTGGGGCAATTGGGCCTCTGAAAAACCCAAATTGGGCCGAATGGATCAACCCATTCGGACCCTGATTTCTACTAAGAGGTGCAACCGCCCCAGCCAGGAGGTGGCACCGCCTGGGCTAAGTCTCCGAGTGAGACTGGGCGGTGCAACCGCCCCAGCCAGGAGGTGGCACCGCTTGGGCTCAGTCTCTGAGCGAGACTGGGCGATGCAACCTCCCTTGACAGGAGGTGGCACCGCCTGAGCTCGGTCTTCGAGCTCTGGCAGGAGGTGCAACCGCCTCAGTCAGGTGGTGGCACTGCTTGAGCTCGGTCTTCGAGCTCTGGCAGGAGGTGCAACCACCCCTAACAGAGGTGGCACCACCCAGAGGCTTAGTCTTCGAGCTCTGCCAGGCGGTGCAACCGCTCTAGTCAGGAGGTGCAACCGCCTGATCTCGGAATTCCGGGAATTGACAATTTTGAGCTCCAAATTTGAACTGGGTTGGGGCCTATAAATACCCCACCCATTCAGCACTGAAAGGGCAAGGAACTTACACCAAAATCCTGATCTTGTTCTGTGATTTTTAGAGCTCAAAATTGTTGTAAAGGCCAAAAGTTCTTCTCCCTCTTTTCTTCCAAGTTCTGAGCTGTAAAGAGAGGAGAGAAAATTCTGTAAGGGTTGTCTCCTAAGCCCGTCAAAAGGAGTGAAACTGTAAAAGGGTGGTTGGCCTTCGCCTATTGAAGGAAGGCCTCTAGTTGACGTCGGTGACCTTGTCGGTGGAGGAAGCCAAAAGTGGAGTAGGTCAAGATTGACCGAACCACTCTAAATCTCGGTTTGCATTTACTTTGAGCATATTATCGTTACTGCAAACCTCCTCTAAAGCTTACTGCTTTCTGCGCATATACGATCGGGTTTCAAGCTTTGCACTTTCTGAATCAGCGTTTAGACGTAAATCTGTTTTTTCGTACGATCATCATATTTCAGTTTGCATTTACGTTTTGATTTCAATCATAACTGCAAATTGCCATTATATCCTTGCTTAAACTACATCTCGCCTAATCAAGTGATTTACGAATCAGCATTTAGACATAAATCAGCTTCTTCGTACGAACGTTGTATTTCAATTTGCGCTTATATTCTGGTTTTCATCATAACTGCAAACTGCCTTCATAGATTGATTTTAACGTCATCTCGCTTGATCCTAAGTTAAAGTAATCTTAGAATCCGCTTTCACATCGAAATCGTTTTTATCGTTCGAACGTGTTTTATCGTTGAAAGATTTCCGCTGCACTAATTCACCCCCCCCCCTCTTAGTGCTCTTGATCCTAACAGATATATCATGATAGGAATCATGATGTACATGTTGATATGTTTAATTAACTTATTTTATCGGTTTGTTTCTTGAATTCAAAGGCCTTGAATTCAAGAATGTCTTTTCTCAAGTATGGCATATAGATAGGGGGAGTTAAGGTTAACTCCGTCATCAATTAATTGTCATAATCAAAAAGAGGGAGATTGTTGAATCTCATATTTTGATGAGAAGTCAATTGTAATTTGTTTGATCTAATTTATATGTTGAGAAAAGTGTGCGGGATTAACTACGATAGCAGTAAAACATAAAGCAGGTGTTGTGCCGGAGTCAAGATCGAGATCTCATTGTGAGTTCGAGAGTTCGATGGAAGTCCGGACATTCGTCGGAAGTTTTGTTGGAACCAACCGAGAAGTCCAGGATCTTGCCAAAGATGCTCATCAGAACTCACCAAGAAGATCATCATAAAGTTTAGGAGCTTGCAGGAAGTATGCCAAAAGCTCGCCATAAGAGCAATTGACGCACTGAAACAAGAAGCACTGTAAATTATGTCTTAATTATCATAGCTAGAGTGTAAATTAAGTTAGGATTGGGAGGTGATCCCACTAACTTAATTAGGAGCCAACTAGGCCCTTAACAAGGCAGAATTGGGCTGAATTAAGCACCCAATTTAGCCTCTGAAAATATGGCCGGCAGTGGCACCGCTTGGAAGGCAGTGCCCCTGGATTTCTGGGCGATGGTACCACCCAGACTAGGTGGTGGTGCCACCGGTAGTAGTGCTGCTAGCGGTGGTACCGCCCCTATTCGGTGGTGGTATTGCCTAGTGTCAGATCAGTGGTGGTAATACCGCCCAGTAACGGCGGTGGTACCGTAAGTACCCCGGATTCCAAGGATGTGACACTTTTTTGCTCCAATTATGAAGCCATTGGGGCCTATAAAAATCTCACCCTTTTCTGCATAAAAGGGTACAAAAGTATTGGCTTAATCTTAAATTTTTGAGTTATAAAAGTGTTGAAAAAGTTAAAGTTCTCCTCCTTCATCTCTTAGCCTTGTAACCATCCAAGAAAGAGGAGTGAGACTTGTAAGGGTTGTCTCCTAAACCCAAGAAAAGGAGAAAGTGCTATAAAGAGGTGTTCGGTCTTCACCTATTGAAGAAAAGCCTTTAGTAGATGCCGGTGATCTCGTTAGAGGAGGAATCCGAAAGTGGATGTAGGTCATCTTCACCGAACCATTCTAAATTTTGGTTTGCTTTTCATTTGTGCAATTTACTTTACTACAAACCTCCTTAATCTTCTTTTGCACTTTTACGAAAGCTTTTAAGTTTAACTTCTCTCCGAAACAGATTAAATTGAAACCATTTTCGTCGAAATCAGTTTTAAACGAAACGAACATTTTTCTGAAATCGCGAAAGTTTTCCGTTGCACTAAATCACCCCTCCTCTTAGTGCCGTTCTTGATCCTAACAATGAATGCTTTGTTTTGCACCTTAGAAAAAAATGAATTCAATCAGGTTTCTACTTGCGAAACGGCTTTTGATATTTGGCACATTCTTAAAACCACACATGAAGGCACTAGTAGAGTAAAAGTTTCAAAGATTAATCTTTTAATGCATGACTTCGAATTATTTTATATGGAACCAAGCGAGACTATTGGAGACATATACACCTGTTTTACGGATGTCATCAATAGTTTAAAAGCACTTGGTAAAAGTTTTTCAGATTTTGAACTTATAAACAAAATTTTACGTTCAATTAATAAGAACTAGAATTCAAAAGTAAGTGTCATACAAGAGGCAAAAGTCTTAAGCAAGTCTCGAGTCTTTAATGACCTACAAAATGACCAATATGGCACAAAACGAACTTGAGGATAACCTTTCAAAGAATAGAAAAGATTTTGGACTTAGAACAATTGAAGACCACTCAAGCATAAACTCAAGTGATGGTGAACTTGAACTCCTCACGATGAAATTTAAAAAGTTTATGAAACAAAATTAAAGAACAAAAAGAATGCAACTACTTGCTATGAACACAAGAAGAGGGAAGCACTTTGGAATGAATCGAGCTTATCTGATGATGAGGAGGAAACCGATGAAAAATAAATTGACAAAGGCGAGGCGGCAAACTATGCCTTGACGACCATCAACAATGAGGTAATCAAAATCCCCTTAGTTTATTTCAAAATTACATGATGCTTTTCATGAGTTATTTTTAATTTAGTTTAGAAAATTTATTTTTCTTAAAAATTACATGTTTAATAATGTAATGAAAATGTAAAAATTGGAATGATGCTAGTAATTTTGAAAATGATAATAAAAATTGCATGCTTTATGATAAAGGAACAAAATGTTAGACTTAAATCTAATATTTAAAATAAATCCAATGTATGTTTTTAAGAAGCATGAATGGGTATCATGTTGATTTTCATATTGTTTCTCAATTTTAATTGAAGATGCTCTATGATTAATGAAATCATATTTGATTTAAAGTAAAGCATAATGATCATGCTAATAAGTTTATATTTTGAAATTATGCATGATGATTTTGGGTAATTTATGATTTATTGATCTTGATGATTTCAATGATGAGATTTACTCTTTCGATTTTAAATCATGATGAATGATTTTCATAGAAAAAACTTGAGCATGCTTATATGAAATCAATCACTTAAATTGAAACAACTAAAATGAGGAAAACATTTTTTTTTTAAAATTTATTTTTCTCTATCTTATTGATTTTGATGAATCTATTTGTATCATTTTTATGAATCTCTTGAAAGTGACTTTGTTGATTTAACAAGTTGAATGATTTGAAGATAAATAATAATTTTTCTCTTGATTATAACTTGTGATTTTTTTTATATGAATCATCATCTTAATTTCTCGATATTTGATACATGAGATTTTTCTATTAATCAAGATCTTGTTTTTGAATTCGTATGTTTCTTCTTACCATTTTTTTTTTAAAGGAGATATTAATGAATCTATGTATGCCCTTTTTATGAATCTCTTGAAAATGATTTTGATTTGATGATTTGAATTTGAATGAGCTTTATTTTGATTTTTTGATATTTATAACTAGAGATTTCTTATGCATCAATCAAGATATTATATCATTTCTTCTTCTTGTTTCTTCTTGTCCTTTACTAAAGAGGAGAAAATAAATTATGAATGTTTGGTACCAACAATCATAAAGTGATAAATGCTTAAAGATATTGATTTAATGTTTGGTATCATGAATGCTTTAGTATTATGCATGGGAGTAATGTTGAAGGTTTTGAAAACAAATGTTTGTATCATGGTTGATGATTTTACATTTTGAAATAATGCATGATGAGTTAAAGTGATGTTAGTTTAAAAAATATTTATTCAAATGTATGAATCAACAATTTTTTTGTCAAATGAATCATGATTTTTCTTGTGAATTCTTGAAATTATAACTTGAGTTTTCTTTCAAGATTGTTTCCTATCATGCTTTCTATTTACCAAAAGAAGAAACTTATCAAAAATGATATATGATATTTTGACATTCATTTTTGTTGTTTACCTTTGTCATGATTTGGAAATTGATGTAAAGGGAAAAGAATTACAACATTGTATTCTTCCCTTCTATTTGACAATGACAAAGGGGGAGCAAAACTTGCTAGAAAGCAAAATTGATAGCTTGCACTTCTCAAAAGAAAAGAAAGAACTTACAATCTTGAACATAAACAAGAAGATGCAAAAACATGCTAGCTTTCTCATCTCAAAAGAGAAGCAAAAATTGGCAACTTGCATATTTCAAGAAGCAAAAGTTACTTTTTTGAACATCTCAAAAATTGCTAGCTTACATTTTTTTTAAAATGATATAAAAATTTGCTAGCTTGCATGATGTAGAATTTTCTATCTTGAACATCACCAATACTTGCTAGCTTGCAATCTCAAGAGAAACAATAGTGCTATTTCAAGAAGCAAAACATGCTAGACTTGCACATATAGCAAAATTTATAAACTTGCAAAACTCAAATTTTTGCTAGGTTGCATGATAAATGATAAAACTGAAGATTATATTTATAATGCAATGATTTGAACTGTAATATATCCTAAACACTTGATAGTTGAACTTTTCCCTTTTGTTGATGACAAAGGGGGAGAAGTATGATGATGTTATGCATAAGTTTATGATAACATGTTGCTTGAATTTTTGAATCCAAGAGTTCTATCAATATGGTATATTAATAGGGGGAGTTTGCTTAAACTCCGTCATCAATTGGTTGTTATCATTAAAAAGGGAGAGATTGTTGAATCTCAAATTTTGATGATGAAACCAATTGATAGTATTTATGATTTAATCTATGTTTTGAGTGATGCAGGATGCTTCAATCAGGGAGAGACAATTAAAGCAGGAAGAATCATGTTGGGCCGGAGAAAAACATATCAGAAGATTGGACGTCGAGCCAAAGGATCGGTCGACGTATCAACAGAAGGCTTCGGGCCATAAGTTCGGGCATAGGGGCCAAGAAAAGTAGATATTGTGCCAAGGAAATCAAAGTTGCAGAGGTCAACTGGCCGATTGGGTAATAGGCTGCAAGAGTGGACGATGCGCCAAACAATCGGACGAGGTGTCATGAACCAATGACAAGCCGGACAATATTTGATTAGCTTAGTATTAATTGTCTAGATCGAAGTAGGTATTATGTGTGCAGGATTAACTATGATAGTAAGGCATAAAGAAAAATGAAGTCTCGAAGTCAAGGATGCGATTTCATTGGGAGTTCGAAAGTTCGTCGGAAGTCCAAATGTTCATCGTAAGTTCTACTGGAATTAACCGAGAAGTCTAAGAGCTTGCCAAAGAAGCTCATCGGAACTCACCAAGAAGATCGTCATGAAGTCCAGGAGCTTGCCGGGAGTCCGCTAGAACATTGCTGAGAGATCATCGGAAGTTCGCCAAAAGATCATTAGAAGCTTGCCGGAAGAAACCTAAACTTACAAACTTGTTTAGCTTAGTAATTATCATAGATTTCATAGTTAGCAAATAATTGGGATTGGAATTGAGCCAACCCGATTAGGGGCTAGTTGAGCCTATGTATGGACTATGTTGGGCCCAATGAAAGGTCCAAACAATGACCCAACAAGTGGTACCATTGTGGCACAATCTCTGAGACTATGTCAAGCAATGGTACCGCCAGTCTAGGCGGTAGTACCGCCTAGTGGTAGTGTCAAGCGATGGTACCGCCCAAACATAGTATTCCAAGCGAGTGATACCACCAGGACCCCAAAAACTGGGGATGAGACATTTTTAGGCTCCAAGTTTGAATCAACTTGATGTCACGACCTTAGTTGGAATTGCCTAAGGCATGAGGCACCCTTGCGGCCAAGACACGAACTTAGCTTGCGTTGCCTAAATCACACTTCGCCCCAAAGATATTGCTCTAGGAGCGAGTTTATCCTTTCAGTCTGGCCATCCGTCTGGGGATGGAGGCTTGTGGAGAAGTATAACTTTGACCCCAACAATTTGAATAGCTCGATCCAGAATCGTCCTAGGAACCGAGTGTCTCGATCACTGATGATATTGTGCGGGACTCCCCAATACTTCACCACATCCTTCATCATCAGCTTGGCCACCTCTTCTGCTGAACAGTGTAGGGGAGCAGCAATGAAAGTTGCATACTTTGAAAACCGATCGACTACCACAAGTATCGATCCGAGTCTCCCTACAAGTGGCAAGCTTGATATGAAGTCCAAGGAAATGCTCTCCCACGGTCTTTCTGGTACGGGCAACGGCTCCAAAAGTCCCACCGGCTTCCACTGCTCTACCTTGTCTTGTTGGCAAGTAAGGCATGTTCGAACATATTCCTCTACATCAGTCCCCATCTTTGGCCAGTAGAAGGCCCTCTCCATGAGAGCCAATGTTTTGTGAATGCCTAGGTGTCCAGCCTAAAGGGAATCGTGACACTCTCTTAAGAGTTCACGCCTCAAATTGTCCACTCGGGGAACATAAACCCTATTCCTTTTTGTGTAAACAAATCCCTCCTGGACCCAAAATCGTCATACCTTGCCTTCTTTGATGAGCTGCATCAAGATAACTGCCTAGGGGTCACTATACAGTCCATCCCTGATCCTGGAAAGGAAGTTGGAGTGTAATTGACTTGCTTGGCCTCCGCCCTCTAATTGTGCGACATTCACGCACTCCACTTTCTGACTCAATGCATCAGCCACGACATTTGCCTTCCCAAGCTTATACTCCATTGCCATATCAAATTCAACCAAGTAGTCCTGCCATCGCGCTTGTTTTGGGGAAAGTTTCTTCTGTGTTTAGAAATAGCTCAGAGCGATGTTGTTTGTCCTAAGCACAAATCACGATCCGAGAAGGTAGTGTCGCCAAACTCATAGACAGTGGATCACCGCTGTTATCTCCTTCTCATGCACTGGATACCGTCGCTCGGTCTCATTGAGCTTGCGGCTCTTGTAGGCCACCGATGACCTTCCTGCATGAGTACTCCCCCAATAGCGAAGTCCGAAGCGTTTGTATGAACTTCAAAGGGCTCTCCATAGTTTGGCAATTTCAGCACCGGTTCTTCTAAAACAGCAACCTTTAGATTTTGGAATGTTATTTCACAATTGTCAGACCACTTCCAAGGCTGCTCCTTCTTCAGCAACTCCATCAGTGGAGTTGCACGCTTCGAATATCCCACTATGAAGCATCAATAGTATTTGACGAAACCAAGGAAGGATCTCAAATCCGGCACCTTCTTTGGAGTTCGCCATTCTGTAACTGCTTGCACCTTCGACTTATCCATCCGAATGGAGCCATCACCGATTCGAACTTATCCGAACAAAGTAGCATTTCTCCTTTTTCATGAACAAAGTGTTCTCCCTGAGAACCTTGAAAATTGTCCGAAGTTGTTTGACATGCTCCTCGAGCGTTTGATTGTAGACGACGATATCGTCCAAGTAGATGACCACGAACTTATCCAAATACTCCTTGAATAGCTAGTTCATAAGAGTGCAGAACGTGGCCAGAGCGTTGGTTAAGCCGAAAGGCATCACCAAGAACTCAAATGCTCCATACCTAGTCACACAAGTAGTCTTCGCTTCGTCACCTTCAGCAATGCGCACTTGCCAATACCCCGATCGAAGGTCGAATTTCAAGAAATACTTGGCTTTGCCCAACTGGTCGAACAAGTCCGCGATGAGCAGGATGGGATACTTGTTCTTCACTATCACTTTGTTAAGGGCTCGGTAATCGACGCATAGTCGGAGGCTCCCATCTTATTTCTTTTGGAAGAGAACTAGAGCTCCGAACGGTGCTTTAGAGCTGCGGATGAGACCACCACTTAGAAGTACACCTAACTACTTTCTGAGTTTGGCCAACTCTAGCGAGGACATGCGGTAGGGTGGTCTCGCTAGAGGTTTCACTCTTGGCTCCAGCTCGATGCTGTGATCCACGCCTCTGTGTGGTGGAAGAGTCTTCGGCAATTCGGGTGGCATAACATCATTGAACTCTTTCAAGATGTTCGCCACCATAGTAGGTTCTTGAATGGCCTTCTCGTTGAGTGGCTCTAGCTTCATAGCAGCCACGAATGTTAATTCACCTTTTCGCACCCCTTTCTTCAGTTATAATGCCGATATGTGTTGGGGCTCCTTGGTTCCTCTCCGAGAGACGGGAACCACGCAGGGGTCATCACCTCCCATCATACATAGGGAGTTCAAGAACGGCATTGGCACCAACTTCGCTGCGTGCATAAACTCCATTCCAAGAATCACTTGGAAGTTATCTAGTGGCACTGCCATCATGTTGGTGTTCCCGTTCCATGTCCCGATTTTGATGGGACTCCTTTCGCTAACCCGGAGATTCGCCTGGCCTCCGAGTTCACCGCCTTCATTTGGCTTGGGCTCTTCTCCAAGATCAACCCAAGTTGCTGTGCTTCCCGATCGGCTATAAAGTTGTGGGTAGCGCCCATGTCCACCATTACACGAGTTGTTTGGCCATTGAGCTTAATGTCTACATACATTAGCTCGCCACTTCCTGCTTTTTGTTGCCTTGTCTTCGGGTTCTCCCCCACTTGACCCTGTATGGCATTCAACAAACGCATGGCTCCCATCCGCGGTCCTTGTGACTCCTCATCGTCATTGTTGGCTTCAGAACTACTCGAACTAAGAGCGACATCCTTACCCTTGTCTGATTTGGGAGGGTGGATGGAAGCTGTTACCGCATTGAGTGCCTATTTTTGTGGGCACTCCCTCGCCATGTGTGGCCCTCCGCACAAGAAGCATCCACCAGGTTTCGGGGCCTTGCCTTTCAGGCTTGGCCCTTTGTGGGAACTCTTCTTCTTTTGTTCGCCCCCGAGCTCCTTCCCTCGAGAATGTTTTGAAGGGCGATTGCCTAAAGATTATTTCTTTCTCCCTGGGTCTTCGGAGGAAACAAAGTCGGTGAGCCTTTCTGCAATAGCAATTGCCTCAACCACATCGGTGACATTCCTTCGATTTAGTTCTTGTTGAGCCCATGGCTTCAAACCATCGAGGAAGTTGAACAATTTGTCCTTCTCGGACATGTCCTGTATGTCCAACATTAGTGCAGAAAATTGTTTCACATAGTCTTGAATGGTGGTACTCTGGCAGAGTTGTCTCAACTTCCTTCTTGCGACGAACTCTGTGTTCTCTGGTAGGAACTGAGTTCTCAACTCCCGTTTCAAGTCCTCTCAAGTGTCAACCCGACACCGACCTTGTTGGATCTCCTCCCAGCGGGTTCACCACCAAAGTTTTGCATCTCCGTTCAGATACATTGTTGGTATAGAAACTTTGGTATCTTCAAAATCGGGCCTCGTAGCTCGAAAGTATTGTTCTATGTCGAACAGAAAGTTCTCGAGCTCTTTGGCATCTCTGGCCCCTCCATATCCATGAGGCTTGGGTGCCCTCAAATTTTATGGTGGTGCAACGCGGGTGTTGCTTCCTCCCGCATTTAGTGCTCTAATGAGCAAAGTCTCCCTCGAAGTGAGTTCCGCCACAACTTCCTGCATACGTTGCACGGAGTCCTTGGTGTCATCTAACAGTCGGTCGACTAGGGCCTCGACCTTGTCGATCCTGGACTCCGCTTCCTCTTGTGAGCTCTCTACCCCGACAAGCCTTTGTTGGCCATGGTAGAGTTCCTCCACACTCGCTTCAAGAACATCAAAGCAGGTTTCCGCCATTGTGAGTCTCTCCTTGTGACTCTTTTTCCCCGTTAGCGCTCCAGATTGCGCTTCCTCCGCTCGCGGAGAGTAGCCAATTTCTCGCTCATCATGTTCGCTATCGCGCTCCTCTTGAGCGGCTCCAACAGCATGAGAGCGAGTGTGCACATGCAGCCCACCTGCAACTGCTTGGGGCAAGGGTCCGGCTTGCCCTGTCTTGCTTGATTCACCACGATGCTTTGCCATGGCGAAGTTGCGAAGTTCCTTCGCTGCTTGCTCGAAGTGCTTGCCCGCTCTGATACCACAATGTCATGGCTTTAGCTGGAATTGCCTAAGGTGTGAGGCACCCTTGCGGCCAAGACGCGAACTTAGCTTGTGTTGCCTAAGTCGCGCTTCGCCCTTGTGATATTGCTCCGCAAATATTAGCCCACTTGCAACCTCTTGTAGGTCCCGAAGGACCTGTAAAAGAGAAAGTTGATTAGTTCGAAAGAACGAGCGATGGACAAGTCCCGAAGTCTCGCAAAAAGGGGAAGCTTTACAAGCAATTTAGTGAGCACCTTGTGTGCACAAGAGAAAAGAGGGAGAGGGGGGAAATAAGGGCTTTAGAAGGTTGAACGAACTACTGCAAGCCCACAAATAGCTGCTCACTGAGTCCTAGGCTCGACAACAAGTTCCCATCAAGGCAACGTGCGAACTTGCGAAGGAGTGTTCAACGCCCGATACTATACCGAAGCCCCATCCAGCCCTGTGCCACCCGGGGGGATCTAAGGGGCTGAGATGGCTGATGTTTTGGTGAGCGGAGGTGGATTCCAAAAATCAGCCCGCGACACACGAAAATGGAGCTGTTTTGGGGCTATTTTGCTCGGTTCGGTGAGCGATCACTTTGTAATGCTGCAGCTTATTCGAACTTATATTTTTACAACAAAAATGAATCAAAACCAAGGTAAAACAGGTTGACAAGTAGCTATACATGTAGATGAGAGCGACAAATGGTTCGTTGAACGGAGTTGTTGTGGGTGCGCGATGATCGTTCGTGACATTGTCCCCCACTTAAACTGTCGACGCCCTCATCGACGCTTGTTGATAGTTGTTGATGATTGCTTCTTTATGTCGTAGGGCATCTTCAGGCTCCCAACTGGCTTCAGTTCGGGGAAGCTTTCGCCACTTCACCAAGTACTTTGTCTACTCAGCTCCATTGGGTAGCTTTATCTTGCGGTCCGTCAGGATGGTTTCAACTCGCTTCTCGTAGGAGGCTGTGATGGGAGGTAGCCGAGTTGGAACACTTCGGGAAGCATCTTGCGGATCCGAGTGGTAGGCTTTTAGGTTGCTGGCGTGAAGAACATTATGAATTTTGAACCACGACAGCAGCTGTAACTTGTAAGAGACGTTGCCTATCCTGCTGATAATTGGGAAGGGCCCTTCATACTTGTGCACCAATCCTTGGTGGACTTTGTTCCTAAAGAATTGGAGTGATGCTGGTTGGAGCTTTACCAACACCAAATTGCCAACTTTGAACTCTTGCGGTCGCCTTCCCAAGTCTGCCCACTTCTTCATCCTTTTTGTCGCCTTCTCCAAGTAAGCCCATGCAATATCTGCATTTCGGTGCCACTCCTTTGCGAAGTGGTAGGCTGACGGACTACTCCCAGTATACCCAATTTCCATGGTGTGCGAAGTCAACGGTTGTTGTCCGGTAATGATCTCGAAGGGGCTCTTGTTGGATGTAGAGCTCCGCTGCAAGTTGTAGGAGAATTGGGCAATGTCCAATAGCTTCACCCAATCTCGTTGGTTGGCACTCACGTAGTGCCGAAGATATTGTTCCTGGAGTGAGTTTATCCTTTCAGTATGGCCATCCATCTAGGGGTGGAGGCTGTTGAATCTCGGATTTTGATGATGAAGTCAATTGTCATTTGTTAACTACGATGTTGAGATATGTTGAGATAAGTGTGCAGGATTAACTACGATGAAAGTGGGACATGCAGTAGGAGTTGCGCCGGAGTCAAGACAATGATCACGTTGGGAGTTCGAGAGTTCGACGGAAGTTCGGACAGTCGTCGGAAGTTCTGCAGGAACAAATCAGAGAATTCCATAAGCTTGCCAAAGAAGCTCGTCGGAACTCGCCAAGTGAATCGTCGCAAGTCCAGGAGTTTGCCGGAAGTCTGCAGGAGCATCACCGAGGGTTCATCGGATGATCGACGGAAGTTCACCGGAAGCTCGCCGGAAGACGCGATTGACGCACCGGAGCAAGTTGTAGTAAATGTCTTAGAAAAATCGTAGTTAGCATATTGATTAAATTGGAAATGGGAGGTGATCCCATTAACTTAATCTTGGGGCAATTGGGCCCCTGAAAAACCCAAATTGGGCCGAATGGATCAACCCATTCGGACCCTGATTTCTGCTAGACGGTTGAACCGCCCAAGGCAGGAGGTTGCACCGCCTGGGCTCAGTCTCCGAGCGAGATTGGGAGGTGCAACCGCTCCAGCCAGGCGATGGCACCACTTGGGGCTCAGTCTCCAAGCGAGACTAGGCGGTGCAACCTCCCCTGACAGGAGGTGGCACCGCCTGAGCTCAGTCTTCGAGCTCTGCCAAGCGGTGCAACCACCTCAGTCAGGAGGTGCAACTGCCTGAGCTCGGTCTTCGAGCTCTGTTAAGAGGTGCAACCACCCCTGACAGGAGGTAGCACCACCTAGAGGCTTAGTCTTCGAGCTCTGCCAGGCGGTGCAACCGCTCCAGTCAGGAGGTGCAACCGCCTGAACCCGGAATTCCGGGAATTGACAGTTTTGAGCTCCAAATTTAAACTGGGTTGGGGCCTATAAATACCTCACCCATTCAGCACTGAAAGGAAATCAACTTATGTAACATCCCTCGTTTCCGAATGTTCGTATAAATTTCTAGTGATAATGTAAGCATCTATTTTAAATTGACAAAAGAAATAGAGTATGAATTAGAGGTAACTTATTTTTAAGATTTGGGAGATTTGTTCAAAAAAAGAATCTGAGGACCTACATGTAAACCCTGAGGACCTATATGTAAACCCTAAGGACCTAATCGTGAATATAATAAAAACAAGGACTAAACTGCAAAATGCACAAAATAACAAATCCCACCGCCTAAGCCTCTCTGCCTTCGTTCTTAAGGAACCAGAGAGCTGCTGTGTGGAAGAACAGAGAAAGAAAGAAAGAAGAAGAGAAAAGAAAGGGGGAAGAAGAAGAAGAAAAATTGGGGCTTTGAGGTTTCTTACTCAATCTTCTCAATTGGGGGTCAAAATTCACAAAGGCAAGTGTTCTAACCCCATCCTACAGAATTTTTAGTCTCTGTTTTTATGTTGATTCAAAATAAATTAAAGGATTTCTATTTAGAAACTGATATGTCTCTCTTTGGACATAGAACCATGGATTCTGAAGTTTTTTCGGTAAACTGACCCCTATACACTGTTTTAGCTATAAGTTTTAGTGCAAAATGTGAATTCGGGCAGGAACAATTTTGTTTGAAATTAGACTCCTATATCTTCCTTTTGACACTGATTTTGTAGATTTTGGACATCGAATACTTACCCAAACATCTGTTTCAAATGAGCCTATAGACGTTGTAAAATAGGGTTCAAGATTTCTGACCTGTCGATACTAAAATGCCTATAACTCCCTGTTGAAAACTCTGATTTGTACCAAACTGATTTTATTTAAACTAGACTTGAAAATATTTCTTTTGACATATAGTTTGAAAATTTTGGAATTCAATTGCCTACCCTATTATCTATTGAATCCGACCCTATAAATTCTGCAAAACAGTGATTGTGTTTTTGACCTTGTGTTACCAAATCAAAGGTAACTCCGTGTTGGGAACCCTGTTTCATATGAAATTTGTTCCATCAGAATAAAGATTGATATTTGGTTCGACCATAGCTTTCATATGGGTATTAGAGCATAATTGATATTCTGAAGTATTTGTTTGATGTGCCACTGGAATTCTGTCCGAAATCGAGCTTTGGTCGATTTCGCGTATTCTGTTCCATTCCTTTGGATATTTGAATTCGTCTAACCTTCTTATTGGAATTGAGTTAAATATGATTGCTTGGAATCCCTGTACACTCTTGTTTTCATTTCATTCCAAATCTGAATACATTTGTGAGAGATTTGTTCTTTGTTTCGTATTGTCTCGAAAAGGCACATGCACGTTTTGTTGTTCCGCATGTGCTTCCGATATATGCTACTTATTGTTAAAACTACCCTTTTGTACTCTGGTGTGTGGGATTGTCTGGACCTTTGCCAGAAATGGTAAAGGGTATGTGCTTATTGCCCGCTCTGTGGGGTCCCGCTCTGTGGGATATTCTGGACCTTTGCCAGAAATGGTAAAGGGTATGTGCTTAGAGCCTGCGATGCTTTGCCGACCCCCTCTGACTTCACCTAGATGTGGGTGGATGGAGCTCCCAAATGTGGGAGACTTTTGTCAGGTGGTCATTCAGAAATGGATGAATCACATTCTGACTGAGATCCCACTACACCTTCTATATGTTTGATATGACATCCAGAGTTTTGGTGAGTTGTTTCTGTTCATGCTCTGGATAAGAATGATATGATTACAACGTCAAGAACGACGTTTGAGCTTCTGTACGATATTTGTTTTTGATATGCTCTGAAATGCTTCATTCACTGATGATTTTGCTTCGAAATGTTCCATATGCCGTTGATATGCTTCGGAACATTTTATATGCCATTGATAAGCTCCGATATGTTTCCTTTATTACTGATATACTCCAATTACTCTATGCCCCATCTGTTAGGAACCAAATATGTAAGATTGAAAGGACAATTGTGTTTCTGCTCCTAATGATATTATGTCTACGAAATCGTATATTCTGCCTTGTATTTTGAAACTGTATCTCTTTGGAAATTATACTATTTTGATATGGATATGTTAGTCACTTGCTGAGCTCTTTATGCTCACCCCATTTGTTGATAAATTTTTCAGGATAGCGTATCGCTTGCTTAAATGTTAAGATTGGGCTGAGGCGGTGGAAAGTTTAGAAGATTTTGGGCAGATCTTTGTTAGCATATGTGTATTTGTTGTATAAGATACTTTACATCTTATGAAATATGACGATAAATCTAAACGTGTGGATTTTGTGTAAGATAAAGGATCCCTCATGTATAGGATTTTGGAATGTTAAGTTAAATTTATGTAATGATATGATCTTATGGTAATCATTGGTTTGGTGACTGCATAGACTTCCCCACTTGTGAATTTTATATTGTGATTATTATTTTGATGAGTTAAGTTCAGTTTGTTTGAATTATCGAGTGATGTGTGGGATGTTTATGAACTGCACAGGGTTATGAATTTGTAGACTATAGAGGTGAAATTTTTTATCTGAATGTTTTCTTAGTGACCTCAAATGTGTGTTTAGATCCTGGATTAGTTGTGATGAAAATTTTAAATATTGTCGATATTTTGAGGGGCATGACAAAGGTGGTATCAGAGCATGATTTGAGAATCACTAAGAATATCATCTTTTTTTTTTTGAGGTTTATTGACTATCAATTAGAGATTGATCAAATAAAATGTTCTTTTGATGTTTTAGGAAGCGAGGATGACGAGATCATCTGGTTCTCCTATTGCATCTACTACTGATCAATTGAGTGGTATCATGCGGACTTTGGAGACTATGGCACAAGTGATGCAACAACAACAATAACCTGTCCAACAAGGAAGTAATGATGGAACAAAGACAACAAACCAGACGGGGTTGGGAATTGGATTGTTTAAGAAGCTTAGTCCTCCCAGTTTTAGTGGTGAGTCTGATCCAATGGTGGCAAAACGATGGATGATGCAGATAGAGAAAATATTTGATGCTTTAAATTACCCTGATGATCGAAAGGTTTTTCTTCCCACCTTTATGCTGGAAGGAGAAGCTGAACACTGGTGGAAAATGATTAAGAGGATGTCTGAAATCAAACATGAGCCAATGACATGGAAGTTATTCCAAGAAAAGTTTAACGATAAATATTTTCCAGATTGTATGAGAGAGCAAAAAGAATTGGAGTTCTTGAATCTTATCCAGGGAAGTATGATGGTTACAAAGTATGAATCTAAATTCACTGAGCTCTCTAGGTTTGCCACACATATGACTGATGATGAATCTAGAAAAGCAAGAAGGTTTGAAAGGGGATTACGGCCAGCAATAAGAAGCCGAATGTCAGCTTTAAAATTACAAACATATGCTGATACGGTAGAAAGAGCTTTGAAAATTGAAAGAGACATGGAGGAAATTCAAGTAATCATTGGCAAGAACAAAAGGGACAAATTTACTGGCAAAAGCAGGAGAGAAAATGAATATGAAGCTAGTAACAAGAGGTTTAAGACATCTGGATTTGAGAAAAGGAAACCAGTGTGGAGGACTCAGTCATGTGCAAATTGTGGATTAAATCATGAAACAAGTCAGTGTTTTCGGGTGACTGGAGCATGTTTTGGTTGTGGAAAGTTGGATCATCAAATAAAAGATTGCCCTTTGAGGAAGAAAAAAGAGCCACTGTCTCCTAGACCCTCAGCCCATGCTAGAGTGTACGCTATCACTGAACAAGATTCTAAAGCTTCTAAATCAGTGGTGGAAGGTATTCTTCATGTTTCTAAAAGAAATGCAAAAGTTTTGTTTGATCCCGGCTCCAACTTATCGTTTGTTTCACAATACTTTGCTTGTCACTTGGATATTCTACCTAAACCCCTGGATTATATGTTATATGTAACAACTACTGTTGGAGATTCATTGGCAACAAACTTGGTCTACCCATCTTGTTTGATCTCTATTGGAGACCACGAACTCCTTGCTGATTTGATTCTCCTAGAGATCCAGGGCTTTGATATTATACTTGGCATGGATTGGTTATCTTCTCATCACGCTAGTATTGATTGTTACAAAAAAATAATTACTTTCTGCATACCAGATCAGCTTATATTTTTCTTTGAGGGCATTAGGCATGATTTGCCTCCTTGCTTGATTTCAGCACTTCAAGTTTATCGTCTTATGCAGAAAGGTTGTTTTTGTTATATGGTGTGTGTAAAGGAGCATTCAAATCAGGAAACCCACCTAGATGAAATTGTAGTGGTTAAAGAATTCCCTGATGTATTCCCAGATGACTTGCCTGGTTTACCTCTAGATAGAGAGGGTGAATTTGCTATTGATCTGGTCTCCAGTACAATCCCAATATCTAAGCCTCCCTACAGAATGGCACCACTCGAGCTAGAGGAATTAAAGAAGCAAATACAAGAATTATTAGATAAGGGTTTCATACGACCCAGTGTATCCCCATGGGGTGCTCCGGTACTATTAGTGAAGAAGAAGGATGGAACATTGAGGCTTTGTATTGATTATAGACAATTGAATCAGGTGACCATCAAAAATAAGTATCCCATACTTAGAATTAATGATTTGTTTGATCAACTGCAGGGTGCACAAGTATTCTCTAAGATTGACCTGAGGTCAGGTTACTATCAGTTGAAGATCAAGGAGGAGGATATTTCAGAAACAGCTTTCAGAACTCGATATGGTCATTATGAATTCTTGGTGATGCCTTTTGGTTTGACAAATGCCCCTGCAGCTTTTATGGAACTAATGAATAGGATATTTCAACCGCTCTTGGATATCTGTGTAATTGTATTTATTGATGACATATTGGTGTATTCAAGGAGTAATTATGAGCATGAGGAACACTTGAGAAATGTATTGTCCATACTAAGAGAAAAGAAGTTGTATGCAAAGTTCAGCAAATGTGAATTTTGGTTGAATGAAGTTGCTTTCTTAGGCCATGTGATTTCAGGGAAGGGTATATCTGTTGATCCAAGGAAGATAGAAGCTGTAGTTGAATGGGAAGTACCAACAAATGTAACAAAAGTTAGAAGCTTTTTGGGCATGGCAGGTTATTACAGGAGATTTGTGGAGGGATTTTCTCGAATCGCTCAACCTCTCACCAAACTCACTAAGAAGAATACGAAATTTGTGTGGGGTGATGATTGTGAGCAAAGTTTTTAAGAGTTAAAAAGAAGATTGACTAGTGCCCCTATTCTCACTATTCCAAGTGGTAGTGAGGGATTTGTAGTTTATACTGATGCTTCAAGAAAGGGCCTAGGATGTGTTTTGATGCAGGAAGGGAGAGTAATTGCTTATGCTTCTAGGCAACTTAAAGGTTATGAATTGAATTATCCAACTCATGATTTGGAATTCGCAGCAATTAGTTTTGCTCTAAAGATTTGGAGACATTATTTGTATGGTCGACAGTTTGAAATCTTCACTGATCACAAGAGTTTAAAATATATTTTCACTCAGAAAGAGTTAAACATGAGGCAGCGAAGATGGATAGAACTTCTGAAGGATTATGATTGTGCCATCCATTATCACCCGAGCAAAGCCAATGTTGTAGCTGATGCACTTAGTAGGAAATCTACAAGTTTTATGGCTAGTCTAGTCGTGAAGCAATGGAAGTTATTAGAAGAAAATTTTGATTTGAAAGCTTTGAGGAAAGAGCAAGACTCGATGATATTGATGGCCTCCATTCAAGTGCAATCTGATCTTATTCAACAAATTAAGGAAGGACAATTACGAGATCCACATTTAATCTACTTGAGGAGTGAAGTAGAAAAGGAATTGAAGCCACAATTTCAAGTTTCAAAGGATGGCCTATTGAGATTTGGGGAGAGAGTATGTGTACCAAATGAACCGGATATCAAGAATCAAATCCTAAAGGAAAGTCATACTTCGAAGTACACCATACATCCTGGGAGCACTAAGATGTATAGAGATCTTCAAAGTCATTATTGGTGGGAAGGCATGAAGAAGAAAATTGCAATGTATGTTTCAAAATGTTTGACTTGTCAGCAAATCAAAGTAGAACACCAAAGACCTGGAGGGTTGTTGCAACCTTTAGATATTCCTGAATGGAAATGGGAATGTATTACTATGGATTTTGTTTCAGGACTACCCAAAACCTCTAGAAAGCATGATGCTATTTGGGTTATCATCGATAGGTTAACAAAATCTGCACACTTCCTACCGATTAATATGACTTATTCGCTTGATAGACTTGCAGATTTATATGTTAATGAAATAGTAAGACTTCATGGTATTCCAAAGGAGATCATCTCTGATAGAGACTCCAGATTTCTCTCTAGATTCTGGAGAAGATTACAGGAATCTATGGGCACTAAAGTTAAGTTTAGTACTGCATATCATCCTCAGACTGATGGTCAGTCAGAAAGAACAATTCAAACACTTGAGGATCTGCTTAGAGCCTATGTATGGATTGGAAAGGTGAATGGGATAAGGATATTTCACTTGTTGAGTTCACTTATAATAATAGTTATCATTCTAGTATTCAGATGGCTCCTTATGAAGCTTTATATGGGCGAAAGTGCATAACACCTATATGTTGGGAGGAAGTTGGTGACAGAAAGCTGTTAGCACCGGACAAGGTACAAGAAACTACCGAGAAAATTCAAGTAATAAGGAAAAGGTTAAAAACTGCTCAGAGTCGTCAAAAGAGTTATGCCGACAATAGAAGATGAGATATTGAGTTTGAAATCGGAGATTTTGTATTCTTAAAAGTCTCCCCTTCCAAAGGCATTATAAGGTTTGGGAAGAAAGGAAAATTAAGCCCAAGATTTATTGGACCTTTTGAGGTTCTTGAGAGGGTTGGTTCTGTCGCTTACAGGATTGCCTTGCCACCAGCATTGTGCCATGTCCATGATATATTTTATGTCTCGATGATTAGGAAGTATATATATGACCCTTCTCACATCATTAAGTATGAGCTGGTGGAGATTGATAAAGATTTATCTTATGTGGAAGAGCCTATTCAGATTGTTGATAAGAAAGAAAAAGTCCTAAGGAATCGGGTCATCCCACTAGTTCAAGTAATTTGGAGACATCATTCTGGAGAAGAGACAACTTGGGAGCTAGAGGAGGAAATGAAAAAGGTGTACCCCCGTCTTTTCACCAATAGAGGTACAATAAATTTAGAGGACTAAATTTTTCTTTGAAGGGGGGGAGAGTGTAACATCCCTCGTTTCCGAATGTTCGTATAAATTTCTAGTGATAATGTAAGCATCTATTTTAAATTGACAAAAGAAATAGAGTATAAATTAGAGGTAACTTATTTTTAAGATTTGGGAGATTTGTTCAAAAAAAGAATCTGAGGACCTATATGTAAACCCTGAGGACCTAATCGTGAATATAATAAAAACAAGGACTAAACTGCAAAATGCACAAAATAACAAATCCCACTGCCTAAGCCTCTCTGCCTTCATTCTTAAGGAACCAGAGAAGGCAGCTGCTGTATGGAAGAACAGAGAAAGAAAGAAAGAAGAAGAGAAAAGAAAGGGGGAAGAAGAAGAAGAAAAATTGGGGCTTTGAGGTTTCTTACTCAATCTTCTCAATTGGGGGTCAAAATTCTCAAAGGCAAGTATTCTAACCCCATTCTATAGAATTTTTAGTCTCTGTTTTTATGTTGATTCAAAATAAATTGAAGGATTTCTATTTAGAAACTGATATGTCTCTCTTTGGACATAGAACCATGGATTCTGAAGTTTTTTCGGTAAACTGACCCCTATACACTGTTTCAGCGATAAGTTTTAGTACAAAATATGAATTCGGGCAGAAACTATTTTGTTTGAAATTAGACTCTTATATCTTCCTTTTGACACTGATTTTGTAGATTTTGGACACCGAATACTTACCCAAACATCTGTTTCAAATGAGCCTATAGACGCTGTAAAACAGGGTTCAAGATTTCTGACCTATCCATACTAAAATGCCTATAACTCCCTGTTGAAAATTCTGATTTGCACCAAAATAATTTTATTTGAAACTAGACTTGAAAATATTTATTTTGACATATAGTTTGAAAATTTTGGAATTTAATTGCCTACCCTATTATCTGTTGAATCCGACCCTATAAATTCTGCAAAATAGTGATTGTGTTTTTGACCTTGTGTTACCAAATCAAAGGTAACTCCGTGTTGGGAACCCTGTTTCATATGAAATTTGTTCCATCAGAATATAGATTGATATATGGTTCGACCATAGCTTTCTTATGGGTATTGGAGTATAATTGATATTCTGAAGTATTTGTTTGATGTGCCATTGGAATTCTGTCCGAAATCGAGCTTTGGTCGATTTCGCGTATTCTGTTTCGTTCCTTTGGATATTTGAATTCGTCTAACCTTCTTATTGGAATTGAGCTAAATATGATTGCTTGGAATCCCTGTACACTCTTGTTTTCATTTCATTCCAAATCTGAATACATTTGTGAGAGATTTGTTCTTTGTTTCGTATTGTCTCGAAAAGGCACATGCACGTTTTATTATTCCGCGTGTGCTTCTGATATATGCTACTTATTGTTAAAACTGCCCTCTTGTACTCTGGTGTGTGGGATTGTCTGGACCTTTGCCAGAAATGGTAAAGGGTATGCGCTTATTGCCCGCTCTGTGGGATATTCTGGACCTTTGCCAGAAATTGTAAAGGGTATGTGCTTAGAGCCTGCGATGCTCTGCCGACTCCCTCTGACTTCACCTAGACGTGGGTGGATGGAGCTCCCAGACGTGGGAGACTTTTGTTAGGTGGTCATTCAGAAATGGATGAATCACATTCTGACTGAGATCCCACTACACCTTCTATATGTTTGATATGACATCTAGAGTTTTGGTGAGTTGTTTCTGTTCATGCTCTGGATAAGAATGATATGATTACAACGTCAAGGACGACGTTTGAGCTTCTGTACGATATTTGTTTTTGATATACTCTGAAATGCTTCATTCACTGATGATTTTGCTTCAAAATGTTCCATATGCCGTTGATATGCTTCGGAACATTTTATATGCCATTGATAAGCTCCGATATGTTTCCTTTGTTACTGATATGCTCCAATTACTCTATGCCCCATCTATCAGGAACCAAATATATAAGATTGAAAGGACAATTGTGTTTCTGCTCCTAATGATATTATGTCTACGAAATCGTATATTCTGCCTTGTATTTTGAAACTGTATCTCTTTGGAAATTATACTATTTTGATATGGATATGTTAGTCACTTGCTGAGCTCTTTATGCTCACCCCGTTTGTTGATAAATTTTTCAGGATAGCGTATCGCTTGCTTAAATGTTAAGATTGGGCTGAGGCGGTGGAAAGTTTAGAAGATTTTGGGCAGATCTTTGTTAGCATATGTGTATTTGTTGTATAAGATACTTTGCATCTTATGAAATGTGGCGATAAATCTAAACGTGTGGATTTTGTGTAAGATAAAGGATCCCTCGTGTATAGGATTTTGGAATGTTAAGTTAAATTTATGTAATGATATGATCTTATGGTAATCGTTGGTTTGGTGACTGCATAGACTTCCCCACTTGTGAATTTTATGTTGTGGTTATTATTTTGATGAGTTAAGTTCAGTTTGTTTGAATTATTGAGTGATGTGTGAGATGTTTATGAACTGCACAGGGTTATGAATTTGTAGACTATAGAGGTGAAATTTTTTATCTGAATGTTTTCTTAGTGACCTCAAATGTGTGTTTGGATCCTGGATTAGTTGTGATGAAAATTTTAAATATTGTCGATATTTTGAGGGGCGTGACAACTTACACCGAAATCTTGATCTTTTTCTGTGATTCTTATAGCTCAAAATTGTTGTAAAGGCCAAAAGTTCTTCTCCCTCTATTCTTCCAAGTTCTGAGTTGTAAAGATAGGAGAGAAAATTCTGTAAGGGTTGTCTCCTAAGCCCGTCAAAAGGAGTGAAACTGTAAAAGGGTGGTTGGCCTTCGCCTATTGAAGGAAGGCCTCTAGTTGACGTCGGTGACCTCGTCGGTGGAGGAAGCCAAAAGTCGAGTAGGTCAAGATTGACCGAACCACTCTAAATCTCAGTTTGCATTTACTTTGAGCATATTATCTTTACTGTAAACCTCCTCAAAAGCTTACTGCTTTCTGCGCATATACGATCGGGTTTCAAGCTTTGCACTTTCCGAATCAGCGTTTAGACATAAATCTGTTTTTTCGTACGATCATCATATTTCAGTTTGCGTTTACATTTTGATTTCTATCTTAACTGTAAACTACCTTTATATCCTTGCCTAAGCTGCATCTTGCTTAATCAAAGTGATTTACGAATCAACATTTAGACGTAAATCAGTTTCTTCGTACGAACGTTGTATTTCAATTTGCGCTTATATTCTGGTTTTCATCATAACTGCAAACTGCCTTCATAGATTGACTTTAACGTCATCTCGCTTGATCTTAAGTTAAAGTAATCTTAGAATCGGCTTTCACACCTAAATCATTTTTATCGTTCGAACGTTTTTTTATCGTCGAAAGGTTTTCGCTGCACTAATTCACCCCCCCCCCCCCCCCCCCCTCTTAGTGCTCTTGATCATAACAATTGGTATCAGAGCGGGGTTAACTCTCTAACAAATTAAAACCCAAGAGAGATGACATACATCGGAAACCAAGAGGGCCATTCTATTACACGTCCACCCATGTTCAATGGGATGGACTACACCTATTGGAAGACCCGAATGAGGATCTTTCTTATTTCTATGGATTTTGAACTTTGGAATCTTGTCGAAAATGGATTTTCGAAGCCTTCTCTTCTAGTGATCGATTGGAATAAATTGGAGAAGAAGGCTTTCGCTCTTAATGCAAAGGCTATGAATGCCTTATTTTGTGCACTTGATAAAAACGAGTTTAACCGTGTTTCGACTTGTGAAACCGCATTTGATATTTGGCATACACTCGAAGTGACTCACGAAGGCACAAGTAGAGTGAAAGAGTCAAAAATCAATCTTTTGTTACATTCTTTCAAACTTTTCCGGATGAAATCGAGTGAAACCATTGGCGACATGTTTACCCGTTTCACGGATGTCGTCAACGGTCTAAAAGGACTCGGAAAAAGTTTTTCGGATTTTGAGCTCGTAAATAAGATTCTAAGATCCCTTCCTAAGAATTGGGATCCTAAAGTCACTGCTATTCAAGAGGCAAAAGATCTAAGCAACTTCCCTCTTGAAGAACTAATCGGGTCATTAATGACCTACGAGATGACTTGCAAAGCTCATGAAGAGCAAGAAGACATCCTTCCAAAGAATAGGAATGATATGGCACTTAAAACTTCAGAAGACCACTTGAGAGAAAACTCAAGTGATGAGGACTGTGATGATGACTTGACACTTCTAACAAAAAAATTTAAAAAATTCATTAAAAGAAATAAGTTTAAGAATAAAACAAAAAATAAATTTGAACTCAAGAAGGACTAAGTTATTTGCTATGAGTGCAAGAAGCCGGGACACTACAAGAGTGATTGTCCCCAAGTCAAGAAGAGAACATCAAAGAAGAAGGCGCTCAAAGCAACATGGGATGACTCAAGCGCATCCGAAGAAGAGGAGTCCAACACCGAGCAAGTTGCTCATTACGCCTTAATGGCCATCGGAGAGGAGGTAACAAATTTAATAGATACAGATTTATCATTTGATGAATTATTAAATGTCTTCCATGACTTATTTGATGAATGCAAAATTATTAGTAGAAAATACAAATTGCTAAAAAAGGAGCATGATAGTCTTACTTGTAATTTTGATAAGTTAAAAACTGAATATCATGATAGTTTAAGTTCATGCACAAAATGCCATGATCTAGAAACTCTCCAAAAGGAAAACTTGCTACTTAAGGACACCTTGAAGAAATTCGAGGTTGATAGCAAGTCACTGAACATGATCCTTGCAAACAAGGGTCAAGTTCCTAAAAGAAGTGGAATCAGATTTGTGAGAAGTCCTCACCAAAATCCAACCACCTTCATAAAAGGCCTCATCTTACATGTTCGACACCAAAGCAAATGCAACTTTTGTTGCAAACTTGGACATAAAATGCATTATTGCCCATTCAAGAAAATTAGTCCAAATAAATTAATTTGGATTCCTAAAGGAACCATGATAAATTCTATGCAACATGATAAACAATGTAGATCTATTTATGAGGCACCCAAAAGCAAATGGGTACCTAAAAATCATCCTTTCCTGTAAAGACATAAAAAATTATAAGCTGGAGCAAGAAATAATATTCTGCTCCTTGGATTCTCGATATTCATGACCCAAGATCCAAAAATAACTCGCAATGCTCTCTGGCCTAAATAACATATAAAGATTAGAAATCACAAATGCGATTTAGATACAATCCTATTTGACTTTTCAGAATTAGAAACGCATGATTCTCAATTCATATATCCTCTGGATTTTCGAACCCATCAGTTTCATCCATTCATAACTTTCGAATCCAACTCTATATCATGAACTGACTAAGTTTGTCATGAACTTGCAAGGCTTACCAACTTGAACAAACTATCACAAACATGTGTACGACATTGAGAGTATGCACGTTAAAAAATATATCTTGATCGTGCAAAAGTTCTCGTCTTAAAAAGAAAACTCTTACGTAATTACGTAAGTAAAGTTCATTGCTCTGAATGAAAATTCTTCTCAAGACAAAAACTCTCAAATCAGATCACACTGCGATCAGAACAAGTGCTCACCGCCTGCAGCGGTGGCACCACCCCAACTGGAGGTAGCACCTCCGGCTGTCATGTGTTGCAAGCAGTTGCACCGCCCCAGCTAGAGGTGCAACCGCCTGCAACTTTGCCCTTTTTAACCCAAGCTAGGGCCGGCAGTGAAATCGACCCCAACTCACTCCATTCCCCTCTTTACTCTTCCAAAGCTCCTCCATCCCCATTTCTCCCCTCATAGCATCCCAAATACCCCTCATTTCGGAGCAAAACATCAACAATCCTTCCCTCTCTTGAAGATCTCACTAAGGTATTCTCTAAGAAGCCATTAAATTCTGTCTTTGATTCATTTACTCTTGCTCATCACTATTCTTCTAAACAACAGTAGTTATGGGATCTAGAAGATCCTCAAGGGATAAAGGAAAGAGGAGATTAGTAGAAGATTTTGATCTCACCCTTTTCGATTCAAAATACCATGCTGAAAAGTTTTCCTCTTTCGAACTTAGGAGTGTCAATAAGGGAAAATATGTAGATTTAAATGAACTAAGAGACTTAGAGACAATCCAATGGTTTACAAACTTAGATCTACTCCCTATTTTGCAAATTAATGAACCCATCTATCCAAGACTTGTTATATTGTTTTACAACAACATACAAATAGATGAAGAAGAAAGAATGTCTACCTATCTTTTAGGACAACACATCTCCATTACGGATAAATTCATTTGCGACATGATAGGCATTCCCATAAAAAGTAGAGGACTTGACTTTAGAGGATCATGGGATGATGAAACTGTTGGAACAACATATGTTGAAGCCTTAGGAATAATTTTTGCCAATCCCAACTTAGCATTTGTTCCTAAAAGTTGTGAACATCTACTACCTCTAAACACTAAGGTACTTCATCATATTCTAACTAGCATCATTCTCCCTAAACAATACCATCATGATGAAGTAAGCCAATTAGAATTAGGAACTATGTATTTGATCATGAAAGGACATGACATCTGTCTTGGTTATCTTATCCAACAAAACATGTTAGAACTATCTAAGAAAGACATAATGCTCCCATATGGTGGTATAATCACTAGAATAATGAAAGCATACGATATTCTAATACCACCGGAAGAAGAAGTAATAAAAGTAGATATGTTTAGCATAATAAATAAAAATCTACTTCATCGATTAAGATGTTTTTATAGAAACGGTAACTAGGTTAGAATGCCTAGAAAAACCGATCCCCCTTAACCTGAACCAGAACCGGAAACGCCAGTCTTTAGGGGTACCCAATCTCCTCCGATCTGTCCCTTTGAGGAAACACATCCATTTGAGCAAACTCATACATTATCTGTCGAAGATATTGGGATTCGGATGGACCGATTCGAACAAAGACAAGAACGGCTTGAACATCGACAAGATCAAATCCTATCTGAGCTGCAGCAAATTCATCGACAATTTGACTCTTTATTTTGGCACTTTAATTTTCCACCTCATGAATGAACTTGTATGAACATAATCATCTGTTTTTATTGTAAACTCCTTATGTTACTCACCATGATAGGCTTTGCCTTGATCCTTGATATGATTACCTGATATATTTTGTGAGCATATGTAGAGTTACAAACATCTCTCATTGTTTATCTCGGATTTTACATTGAAACTAAATGTTTGGAAAACCTTGTGCCTTGATTTCCATGATAAGTATATTTTGAGAAAGTGATATACCAATGCAGTTGATAAGTCATGACATTGCCATAATATTGATACTAAACATCAACTAGCTGATATTTTTACAAAACCTGTAAGTGAAGAGCAATTTGATTTCATAAGAAGAGAATTAGGAATATTGATGTGTCCGAATACATAAACTAGTTAAAATTATTTTTCGAACTTTATTAAATGCTCAAATCACTTGATTGCCATTACATGCCTAAATAACATGTTGGAAATTGTGTTGAATACAAAAATATTTTGTCTTCATTTGAAAATCCGTAGCATAGTCTTGTCCGAATGCATGAAAGAGTTCATTTCATTTTCGGATTCGCTTAACAATTGGAATGTTAAAAATCGGATTTTCTCATACATTCTTATGAAAAATATTTCTTCTGAAATGAATTTGATGAAATAATTCCTGCTTATGAATTCCATCTTGAAATATGGATGATAGTATTTTTACTTGCAAAAAGCTGTTCACACACATATCTTGACTCAAAGTAAACTCACAAATAGCTGGTATCACAAATGACTTTCCTCCTTCATGCAAAAAAATTATAACAAAAAAGAGGAAGAAGTATTCAACGCAATCTACGTATCATGCCTTCCTTTATATGCTTGATAATTTGCTGGTATCACAACTACCATGCTTTTTGTTGATGACAAAGGGGGAGAAATATATGAATTGATGCTATAAACACTGATGCTATGATTATGCCATGCTTGCATCACCAAGAGATATATGAACAGATGCCATACATTAATTTGCATTATGCCTTGAGTTGATATCTTACCATGTGAAGAAATGCAATACTTGCTAAAATATTTGAAATGTGTACGTCATGTAATGATATCAAAATCTTACTTCACAGCTTTACATGTTGATATCTTACTCTATGATGAATTGCTACTATTACCATCATTCAAACTTATTATATTTGAAAATGAATGTCAAGCCTTGACATCATCTTCAGAGAGATACATCATGATGGGAATCATGATGGGAGTATTGATAAGTTCAAATGATTTTAACTTATCAATATGTCTCTTGAATTCTTAGGTTTTGAATTCAAGAATGACTTAACTCAAGTATGGCATATAGACAGGGGGAGTTAAGGTTAACTCCATTATCAATTGATTGTCATCGTAAAAAAGGGGGAGATTGTTGAATCTCGGATTTTGATGATGAAGTCAATTGTCATTTGTTATCTAATCTATATGTTGAGATAAGTGTGCAGAATTAACTACAATGAAAGTGAGACATGCAGTAGGAGTTGCGCCGGAGTCAAGACAATGATCACGTTGGGAGTTCGAGAGTTCGATAGAAGTTCGGACAGTCGTCGGAAGTTCTACGGGAACAAATCCGAGAAGTCCATAAGCTTGCCAAAGAAGCTCATCGGAACTCGCCAAGTGAATCGTCGCAAGTCCAGGAGTTTGCTGGAAGTCCGCAGGAGCATCACCGAGGGTTCATCGGATGATCGACGGAAGTTCACCAGAAGCTCGCCGGAAGAAGCGATTGACGCACCGGAGCAAGTTGCAGTAAATGTCTTAGGGAATATCGTAGTTAGCACAATGATTAAGTTGGAAATGGGAGGTGATCCCATTAACTTAATCTTGGGGCAATTGGGCCCCTGAAAAACCCAAATTGGGCCGAATGGATCAACCCATTTGGACCCTGATTTCTACTGGGAGGTGCAACCGCCCTAGCCAGGAGGTGGCACCGCCTGGGCTACGTCTCCGAGCGAGACTGGGCGGTGCAACCGCCCCAGCCAAGAGGTGGCACCGCTTGGGCTCAATCTCCGAGCGAGACTGGGCGGTGCAACCTCCCCTGACAGGAGGTGGCACCGCTTGAGCTCGGTCTTCGAGCTCTAGTAGGAGGTGCAACCGCCTCAGTCAGGCGGTGGCACCGCTTGAGCTCGGTCTTGGAGCTCTGGCAGGAGGTGCAACCGCCCCTGATAGAGGTGGCACCGCCCAGAGGCTCAGTCTTCGAGCTCTACCAAGCGGTGCAACCGCTCCAGTCAGGAGGTGCAACCGCCTGATCCCGGAATTCCGGGAATTGACAGTTTTGAGCTCCAAATTTGAACTAGGTTGGGGCCTATAAATACCCCACTCATTCAGCACTGAAAGGAAATCAACTTACACCAAAATCTTGATCTTTTTCTATGATTCTTAGAGCTCAAAATTGTTGTAAAGGCCAAAAGTTCTTCTCCCTCTATTCTTCCAAGTTCTGAGTTGTAAAGAGAGGAGAGAAAATTCTGTAAAGGTTATCTCCTAAGCCCGTCAAAAGGAGTGAAACTGTAAAAGGGTGGTTGGCCTTCGCCTATTGAAGGAAGGCCTCTAGTTGACGTCGGTGACCTCGTCGGTGGAGGAAGCCAAAAGTGGAGTAGGTCAAGATTGACCGAACCACTCTAAATCTCGGTTTGCATTTACTTTGAGCATATTATCTTTACTGCAAACTTGCTCTAAAGCTTACTGCTTTCTGCGCATATACGATCGGGTTTCAAGCTTTGCACTTTCCGAATCAACGTTTAGACGTAAATCTATTTTTTCATACGATCATCATATTTCAGTTTGCATTTACGTTTTGATTTCTATCTTAACTGTAAACTGCCTTTATATCCTTGCCTAAGCTGCATCTCACCTAATCAAAGTGATTTACGAATTAGCATTTAGACGTAAATCAGTTTCTTCGTACGAACGTTGTATTTCAGTTTGCGCTTATATTCTGGTTTTCATCATAACTGCAAACTACCTTAACGTTGTATTTCTGCTGCACTAATTCACCCCCCCCCCCCCTCTTAGTGCTCTTGATCCTAATAGAGGCTTGTGGAGAAGTATAACTTTGACCCCAACAATTTGAACAGCTCGGTCCAGAATCGTCCCAGGAACCGAGCGTCTCGATCACTGATGATATTGTGCGGGACTCCCCAATAATTCACCATATCCTTTATCATCAGCTTGGCCGCCTCTTCTGCTGAACAATGTAGGGGAGCAGCAATGAAAGTTGTATACTTTGAAAACCGATCGACCACCAGAATTCACTACAAGTGGCAAGCTTGATATGAAGCCTGTTTTGGGCTATTTTGGGCCTGTTTTGCTCGGTTTGGTGAGCGGTCGCTTTGTAACACTGTAGCTTATTCGAATTTACATTTTTACAAGAAAAATGACTCAAAACCAAGGCAAAACAGGCTACCAAGTAGCTATACTTGTAGATGAGAGCGACGAACGGTTCATTGAATGGAATTGTTGCGGGTGTGCAACGATCGTTCGTGACATTGAGGCCTATAAATACCCCTCACATCCCTGGTTAAACTACACAAGAATTGAGAGTGAAAAAAAAATGAAACGCTATTGTAATCTTGTATAAACTCCTCTCCTTCTTCTAAGTGTTAGAATAGTTTAAGAGAGGAGTAACTGGGGGGTGTAAGGGTTATCTCCTAAACTTGACAAAAGAAGAAAGAGCTGTAAAAGGTGGTTGGTCTTCGCCTATTGAAGGAAGACTAATACTAGATGCCAGTGGCCTCGACGAAGGAGGAATTGGGAGTGGATGTAGGTCACGACAACCGAACCACTATAAAAATCTAGTTTGCATTTCTTTTGAGGAATTTACTTTAACTGCAAACTGCCTTCTCATTACTTGCTTGACATCCACTACACTCTTCTGTATGCTATCAAATTAACATCTTACGAAATTGGTTTTATCGTATGAAGAATTTGAACCGACCTAATTTTTACTACTGTACTAATTCACCCCCACACCCCCCTCTTAGTGCTGACTCATTCCTAACATGCCTTAAAATAAAATAATGTATACAATATCAACATTGATGATCTTTGTAATGAAATCTATTCATGTTGTCTTTAATGAAGTTTCTGAATTTAAGAAAAATGAGTTTGATGATCTTAATTTTGATGCTTTGAATTTAATTAAACTTTCTCCTTCAACTCACAACTTGGATGTATCTCTTCCAAAACATCATTACCCTAAGAATGAAAGTACGTAGATACTCATCCTAAGGAGCTAATCGTAGGAGACACATCAAAATGGGTTTAAACTCGTTCTTCTCTTAAAAATTTTTGTACTAATGCCACTTTTCTTTCTCAAATTGAACCTAAATGCATTGATGAGGCTTTGAAAGATGATTCATGGGTTATCGCAATTCAAGAAAAGTTGAATCAATTTGAGAGAAATGAGATGTGGAAGATGTTGAATCTTGGATTTTGATGATGAAATCAATTGATAAATTGTTTGATCTAATATATATGTTGAGAAAAGTGTGCAGGACTAACTACGATAGCGGTAAGACATAAAGCAAATGATGTGCCGGAGTCAAGATCGAGAATTCGTTGGGAGGTCAAGAGTTCGTCGGAAATCTAAACATTCGTTGGAAATTTTGTCGAAACCAACCGAGAAGTCCAGGAGCTTGCCAAAGAAGTTCGTTGGAACTCGTCAAGAAGATCGTTGTGAAGTCCAAGAGCTTGTTGGAAGTCCACCTAAATATTATCGAGAGATCATCGGAAGTTCGCTAGAAGATCATCATAAGCTCCCCGGAAGATCAATTGATATATCGGAACAAGAATGCTTTGTTAAATATCTTAATTATCATAGTTAGACTATAAATTGAGTTAGGATTGGGAGGTAATCGCACTAACTTAGTTAAGGGCCAATTAGGCCCTTAATAGGGCTTAAATGGGCCAGATTGAATAGACCATTCAGCACCTGAAATCACGACCGGCGGTGGCACCGCCAAGGCCGGCGATGGCATCGCTTGGGACTCGGTCTCCAAGGTGTTCTAGGCAATGGTACCACCCTTGTCAAGTAGGGTAATGCCAGAGCTCAGTCTTTGAGCTCTGTTAGACGGTGGTACCACCTAGACTGAGTGGTGGTACCGCCTAGTGTTAGTCTACAAGCAGTACCACCGCCCAATAATAGCGGTGGTATCGCTAGTACCCCAAAATCCGAGGATGTGACACTTTTCAGCTCTAATTCTGAAGTCATTGGGGCCTATAAATACCCCACCCTTTTCTACATAAAAGGGAATGAAAGTGTTAACATAATCTTGAGTTTTTGGGGTGTTAAAGTGTTGTAAAAGTGCAAGAGTCCTCCTCCTCCCTTTCAAAGTGTTGAGATCATTCGAGAGAGGTGTGAGACTTGTAAGGGTTATCTCCTAAACCTGTGAAAAGGAGAAAGCATTGTAAAGAGGTGGTTGGTCTTTGCCTATTGAAGGAAGACCATTAGTAGACATTGGTGACCTTGACGGAGGAGGAATCAGAAGTGGATGTAGGCTACACTAATCAAACCACTATAAATTCAGGTTTGTATTTCTATTATTGCTATTTACTTGTTTTGCATTAGCTTCACTTCCTTCTTACTTGGCTTTCACTACCCTTACGATCAAACAAGCCTTCAAGTTATCTTCCAAGATCGTCTTTAACATACAAAGAATTTTAAGCCGTCGTTTTAAACCATTGTACTAATTCACCCACCATCCCCCCTCCCCCTCCCCTCTGAATGCCGCTCTCGATCCTAACAACTGGTATCAGAGCAAGGTCACTCTCATTTGGTTTGAAACCCAAGAGAGATGACATTTGCCGGTAATCAAGATGGTCATTCAATAACTTGTCCTCCCATATTTAATGGGACGGATTACATATATTGGAAGACTAGAATGATGATCTTTCTAATTTTAATAGATTTTGAGTTACGGAATCTTGTGGAAAACAGCTTTCAAAAGTCTTCTCTTCTAATGAGCGATTGGAATGAGTTGGAAAAGAAGACTTCCGCTTTAAATGTCAAGGCTATGAATACCTTGTTTTGTGCTTTAGATAAAAATAAGTTTAATCGAGTGTCTATTTGTGAAACGGCCTTTAATATTTGGCACACACTCGAAATTACTCACGAAGGTACTAGTAGAGTAAAGGAGTCGAAGATAAATCTTTTAGTTCATACTTATGAATTATTTCGGATGAAGCCAAGCGAGACTATTGTCGACATGTACACCCATATTACAAATGTCGTTAATAGTTTAAAGCTCTTAGCAAATATTTTTTAAACTTTAAACTTGTTAATAAAATCTTGAGATCCCTTCTAAAGAGTTAGGATCCTAAAGTAACGGTCATTCAAGAGGCCAAGGATTTAAACAACTTTCCTCTCGAAGAACTTATCGGATCAGTAATAACCTATGAGATGACTTATAATGCTCATAAAGAGCTTAAGAACAACCTTCCAAAGAACAGGAAGGATATAGCACGAAGAACTCAAGAAGACCACTTGAAAGAAAATTCAAGTGATGAGGATTATAATGATGACTTGGCACTCTTGACAAGAAAGTTCAAAAAATTCATAAAAATGAATAAATTTAAAAATGACACTAAAAATAAATTTGAACCCAAGAAAGAATAAGTTATATACTACGAATGTAAGAATCTATGACATTTCAAAAGCGAATGTCCCCAAGCAAAGAAGAAGCAACCAAAGAAGAAGAAGGCTCTTAATGCAACTTGGGACGATTCAAGAGCATCCAAAGAAGAGGAGCTAACCAACACAAAGCAAGTTGCTCACTACGCACTAATGGCTATCGTAGATGAGGTAAGCAGTTAATTAGATGTAAATTTATCCTTTGATGAGCTTTTAAATGCTTTTCATGATTTATTTGATGAATGTAAATTAGTTAGTAAAAAATATAAATTGTTAAAGAAGGAGCATGCTTCTCTTGTTAGTGATTTTGATCGACTAAAAATTGAGCTTAATGATAGTTTAGCTCCTTGCATAAAATGCAATGAATTAGAAACACTTAAAAAGGAAAACTTGCTACTCAAAGAAACCTTAGAAAAGTTTGAGGTTGGTAGCAAGTCCTTGAACATAATCCTTACAAATAAGGGTCACATTCATAGAAGAGGTGGAATCGGATTTGCGAGTAGCTCTCGCCACAATCCAACCACCTTTGCTAAAGGCCTTACCTTGCATGTTTCACCTCGAAACAAATGTAACTTTTGTTCCAAATTTGGACATATTGCATACAAATGTCCATTTTGTTGAATCACGAATTTTGATGACGAAATCAATTGATAAATTATTTGATATAATATATATATTAAGAAAATTATGCAGGATTGACTATGAGAGCAGTAATACAAAGCAGGTGTTGTGTCGGAATCAAGATCGAGATCTCGCTAGGAGTTTAAGAGTTCGTCGGAAGTTCTACTGGAACCAACCGAAAAGTGCAGGAGCTTGCCAAAGAAGCTCGTCGGAACTTATCAAGAAGATCGTTGTAAAGTTCAAGAGCTTGCCGAGAGTCTGCCGGAACATTACCGGTAGTTCATTAGAAGCTCGTTGAAAGATCGCTAGAAGCTCGTTGGAAGAGCAATTGACATACCGGAACAAGAATGCTTTGTCAATTGTCTTAATTATTGTAGTTAGTCCATAAATTGAATTAGGATTGGGAGGTAATCCCACTAACTTAGTTAGGGGCCAATTGGGCCCTTAACAGGGCTGAATTGGGTCGGATTGAATAGCCCATTTAGCCCTTGAAATAATGGCCGGTGGTGGCACCCCTTGCTAGTCATAGGTGCCCAACAAGTCAATCACGTGAGTGATGGCACGTGTGACTTGATACAGAATCTTTTTTTATTTTTTGGCGTATATCACTTTATAACTATTGCATAAATGTATATATATATTGTGATGTCCTTGGATTTGTGCAATGGGAATCGGATCGTGATGAGATCACGATAATGAGATCGATTCACCTTCAAACACATATCCTAAATAATCCCGATCATAGGTTACTCGAGAGGGACATCGTGATAACCGGATAGACTGGTGTGCTGTATACCCGTCCATATGATGGATGCAGCTGGTCTCATAGCTGCTCGTGTAGGGACACTAGGGATACAGTACAAGTGCTCATTGGAGAATGAGTTCACTAATTGATCTGCTTACGGAATGCTGGATGGTTGATGATGCCTTATTGTCAGACAGCGATTCCGTAGTCCTAGTGGTGTATCTGGTCCTTAGACTTGAGACACCAAGGATGTCCTGTATGAGTGCTCCACTCTTTGATACCAGACTTATAGGTTTGGCTGTCCCAGATCTAGTACAGCTGGTCATTGGGAGTGGTAGTCGACCTTACGAGGGCTATTGAGTGTCGATAGAGGATCATCCACTCTCGGCGTCATGAGAGGAATATCCCATGTGTTCTTGCTCAGACAAATCCCTGGCCAGGGTCATTCGGGTTGAGAGAGAAAGAGTTCTCCGGGAGAATCCGATTAGAGCGAGACTCGAGTAGAAACCATATGGGTCTGACAACACCATGCTCGATATACGGTCTCTGGGATATTAGATGGATGAGGGACTATAGGTACATGGTAACTGAGGACAGACAAGTCCAATGGATTGGATTCCCCTATATCGTCTGGGGACTACAGCGTAGTGGCCTAGTACGTCCGTAGTCGATGAGTCAAGTGAATTATTACAGAGATAATAATTCACTCAGTCAGAAGGAGTTCTGACAGGTATGACTCACGGCCAGCTCGATATTGGGCCTAGAGGGTCACACACATATGGTAGGCATTGCAATGAGTAGAGGTTCGGATATCAGATATCCGACGGAGCCATTGTCTTATTGGATGCAGATCCAATACCCACTAGGGAAGGACCCATTAGGGTTTGACACGGGATCTCTATAAATAGGAGGGATTCATAGCCTCATAGGCTAAAGTCTTTGCTTGCCTTTCCTATTCTCCTCTTCCTCTCCACCTCAGAGCAAGCCTAGAGTCTTGAGGAGCGTCGTCGCAACCCTGCTGTGTGGATCACCGCTAGAGAGGAGGACGCTTGACCTCCTTCACCCTCTCCTAAGGATCTGCAAGGAAACAGGGATATATGATCTCCCTAGGTAACACAATCTATACGCAGTTTCATGTTTCGCGGATTTTTGCATACCAATCTTTGCACGACGACGAACATCTCTTTGGGAATCGGGGATTTTGTTTTCTTGTTCTTCCGCTGCGCATGTGATGTCGCCCCCATGATTTCCCAACACCCCTTAGGAGACCTAGTCTCCCAAGTGGTCTGGGCGGTGGTATTGCTGGCAGTTAATGCTGCCAACGATGGTACCACCCCTATCAAGTAGTGGTACCATTAGAGCTCATTCTCTGAGCTCTGTTAGGTGGTCGTACTGCCTAGACTGGGCGATGGTACTGTCTAGTGTCAGGTGGCAGGCAATAGTACCGCCTAGTAATGGCGATGGTACTGCTAATATCCTGAAATCCGGGGATATAACACTTTTTTGCTCTAATTTTGAAGATAATTGGGCCTATAAATACCCCACCCTTTTTCTGCATAAAAAGACATGAAAGTATTGGCATAATCTTGTGTCTTTGAAGTGTTAAAGTATTGTACAAGTGCTAGAGTACTCCTCCTCCCTTTCTAAGTGTTGAGATCATTCAAGAGAGGTGTGAGACTTGTAAGGATTATCTCCTAAACCCGCGAAAAGGAGAAAGTGCTGTAAAAAGTGGTTGGTCTTCGCCTATTGAAGGAAGGCCATTAGTGGAGGCCGGTGACCTCGACGGAAGAGGAATCTAAAAGTGGATGTAGGTCACAATGATCGAACCACTCTAAATTCTAGTTTAAATTTTATCTTGAGCAATTTACCTTTCTTACAAGCTACTTTACCTTCTTATTGCTTTCTCTATGCACTCATACGCTTTCAAGTTAAAATCTTTACGAAACGATTTTCATCAGAATTGGTATTAATCGAAACAAAGACTCTTAAAAGGGGTAATTTTTCTGCTGCACTAATTCCTCTTAGTGCCGCTCTTGATCCTAATAATTGGTATCAGAGCCCAGTCACTCTCATTTGGTTTGAAACCCAAGAGAGATGACATTTTTCATCAACCAAGAGGGTCATTCAATCACACATCTGCTCATGTTTAATAGAACAGATTACACCTATTGGAAGATTAGAATGAGGATTTTTCTAATTTCAATGGATTTTGAGTTATGGAATCTTGTGGAAAATGGTTTTCAAAAGTCTTCTCTTCCAATGAGCGATTGTAATGAGTTGAAGAAGAAGACTTTCGCTTTAAATATCAAGGTCATGAATGCCTTATTTTGTGCTTTAGATAAAAATGAGTTCAATCTTGTGCCTATTTGTGAAATAGTTTTTGTTATTTGGCACACACTCGACGTGACTCACGAAGGCACGGGTAGAGTGAAGGAGTCAAAAATTAATCTTTTAATGCATACTTATGAGTTATTTCAGATGAAATCGAGTGAGACCATTGGAGACATGTACACCCGATTTATGGATATCATCAATGATCTAAAAGGACTTGGTAAAAGTTTCTCGGATTTTGAACTTATTAATAAAATCTTAAGATTCCTTCCAAAGAGTTGGGATCCTAAAGTAACGGTCATTCAAGAGGCCAAATATTTAAATAACTTTCCTCTTGAAGAACTAATCGGGTCATTAATGACCTATAAGATGACTTGTAATGCTCATGAAGAGCTTGAGAATAACCTTCTAAAGAATAGAAAGGATATGGCACTAAGAACTCAAGAAGACCACTTGTAAGAAAATTCAAGTGATGAGGACCTTGATGATGAATTGGCACTCTTAACAAAAAAGTTTAAAATATTCATAAAAAGGAACAAATTTAGAAATGATACTAAAAATAAATTTGAAAAAAAAAAAGTCAAATGCTATGAATGCAAGAAGTAGGGACACTTCAAAAGTGAATGTCCCCAAGCAAAGAAGAAACAACCAAAGAAGAAGAAGGCTCTTAAAGCAACATGGGATGACTCAAGTGTATCTGAAGAAGAGGAGCAAACCAACACCGAGCAAGTTGCTCACTATGCACTAATGGCTATTGGAGATGAGGGAAGCAGTTCATTAGATGCAAGATTATCTTTCCATGAATTACTAAGCGCTTTTCATGATTTATTCGATGAATGTAAATTAGTCAGCAAAAAAATATAAATTGTTAAAAAAGGAGCATGCCTTTCTTGTTAGTGATTTTGATAGACTAAAAATTGAGCATGATAGTATAGCTCCTTGTACAAAATGTGATGAATTAGCAATGCTTAAAAAGGAAAATTCAGAACTACATGAAACCTAAAAAAAAATTGAAATAGGTAGCAAATTCTTAAACATGATTCTTGCAAGCAAATATCATGTTCATAGAAGAGATGGAATCGACTTTGTGAGTAACACTCATAAAAATTCAACCATCTTTGTTAAAGGTCCAACCTTGCATGTCTCACCCCGAAACAAATATAACTTTTGTTACAAATTTGGACATATTGCTTATCAATATCCATTTAAGAAATATAGTCCACACAATTTGATTTGGGTTTATAAAAGAACCGTAAAGAACTCCATGCAAAATGATACGTTAAGCTGATCGATTTTTTAGGCACCCAAAGTAAAATGGGTACCTAAAAATCATCCCTTTTGTAGAAATATTTACCATTACAAGCTAGGAGCAAGAGATGGTATCTTGATAGTGAATACTCAAGGCATATGACCATAGATCCATCTCAATTCTCTAAGCTCACTAGCCGAGACAAAAGATATATCACCTTCAGAGACAACAACAAGGGTAAAATCATTGGCAAAGGAACCATAGGTAACAAATCCAACTTCTTTATTGAAAATGTATTATTGATTGTGTTAAATCTCATATTTTGATGATGAAACCAATTGATAATTGTGTTTATATTTTAATCTATGTTTTGAGTGACGTAGGATGCTTCGATTAGGATAAGACAATTAAAGCAGGAAAAATCATGTTGTGCCGGAGGAACGTGTCAAAAGATTGGACGTCAGGCCGATGGATCGGTCGACATATCGACAGAAGGCTTCGGGCCGTGGACTTGGGCATCGGGCCAAAGAAGAGCAAGCATTGCGCCAAGGATATCGGAGTTACGGAGTCAACTGGCCGATTGGGCAATAGGCCGCAGGAGAGGACGATGCGCCGAAGAATCGGACGAAGCGTCGAGGGAGCAATGACATGCCGGACAACTTAGTTAATTGCATAGGATTAATTGTTTCGATCGAAGTTTTGTTTTAAGTGTGCAGGATTAACTATGTTGAAAGAAAGACATGCAGTAGGAGTTGCGCTGGAGTCAACACTATGATCATGTTGGGAGTTCAAGAGCTCGACGAAAGTCCGGACGGTCGTCGGAGGTTCTGCGGGAACAAATCCGAGAAGTCCAGAAGCTTGCCAAAAGAAGCTTGTCAAAACTCGCCAAGTGGATCGTCGCAAGTCTAGGAGTTCGCCGGAAGTTCGTCGGAGCATCGCCGGAGGTTCGTCGAATGTTCGCCGGAAGTTCGTCGGAAGCTCGCCAAAAGAAGCGATTGACGCACCGGAAGCAAGCTATAGTAAATGTCTTAAGAAATTCATAGTTAGCACGATGATTAAGTTAGAAATGGGAGATGATCTCATTAACTTAATCTTGGGGCAATTAGGCCCTTGAAAGACCCAAATTGGGTCGAATGGATCAGCCCATTCGGACCCAGATTTCTTGGCCAAAGGTGGCACCGCCTAGGTCGGCGATGGCACCACCTAAGCTCGGTCTCCGAGCTCTGGCAAGAGATGCAACCGCCCCTGATAGGAGGTGGCACCGCCCAAAGGCTCAGTCTTCAAGCTCTGCCAAGCGGTGCAACCGCCCTAGTCAGGCAATGCAACCGCCAGACCCCAGAATTCCGGGAGATGACAGTTTTGAGCTCGAAATTCAAATTGGGTTGGGGCCTATAAATACCCCACCCTTTCAGCAATGAACGGGCAACCCAAAGGCACTGAAAGCTTGATCTTTCTCTATGATTTTAGAGCTCAAAAGTGTTGTAAAGTCTAGAAGTTCTCTTCCCTCTTTTCTTCCAAGTTCTGATCTTTCAAGAGAGGAGAGAAAAGTTTGTAAGGGTTGTCTCCTAAGCCCGTCAAAAGGAGTGAAACTATAAAAGGGTGGTTGGCCTTCGCCTATTGAAGGAAGGCCTCTAGTGGACGTTGGTGACCTCGTCGGTAGAGGAAGCCAGAAGTGGATGTAGGTCAAGATTGACCGAACCACTCTAAAATCGCGGTGCTATCTGGTTTGCATTTACTTTGAGCATATTATCTTTACTACAAACCTCCTCAATAGCTTACTGCCTTCTGCGCTTTTATGATCATGTTTCAAAGTTCAGTATTTTCCGAATCGGTGTTTAGACGTAAATCAGTTTTATCATACGAACATCATATTTCAGTTTGCGCTTACATTCTGATTTCCATCATAACTGCAAACTGCCTTTATAGATTCGCTTTAACTGCAACTTGCTTAATCACAAGTTAAAGTGATTTACGAATCAGCTTTTCTACCGAAATCGCTCTTATCGAACGAACGCAGTTTTAATCGTTGAAAGTTTTCCGCTGCACTAATTCACCCACCCCCCCCCCCCCCCTCCTCTTAGTACTCTTGATCCTAACAATTGGTATCAAAGCCCAGTATTTCTCATTTCGGATTTACACCCGAGAGAAATGGCTCTTCATGGCTTTAAAGAGGGTTTTTCAGTTATTCGTCCACCGTTGTTTAACGGATTGGACTACACATTGGAAAACTCGAATGAGAGTTTTCTTGATTTCTATGAATTTGGATTTATGGAATATTGTTGAAAACGGTTTTCAACTTCCCTCTAAACCGATGAACGAATGGTCGGATTTGGAGAAGTATTTTTCTTTAAACGCAAAGGCTATGAATTCCTTATTTTGCGCTTTGGATAAAAATGAGTTCAATCAGGTTTCTTTATGTGAAACAGCTTTTGATATTTGGCGAATACTTGAAATCACACACGAGAGAACTAGTAGAGTCAAAGACTCGAAAGTTAATATTTTATTACATGATTTTAAGCTTTTTCGAATGCAACCAAGCGAGACTATAGGCGACATGTACACCCGTTTCATGGATGTTGTCAATAATCTAAGAGTTCTTGGTAAATCTTTTTCGAATTTTGATCTCGTAAGCAAGATCTTAAGATCCCTTCCAAAAAGGTGGGATCCTAAAATAATCGCAATATAAGAAACAAAATATTTAAATATTTTTTCACTTGAAGAACTAATTAGTTCATTGATGACATATGAAATGGTGCACAATGCAAATGATGAACATGATGAACAAAACAACCTTCCAAAGAACAAGAAGGATTTGGAACTTTGGACAAATGAATACCACTTGAGCGATGACTCAAGTGATGAGGACAATGATGAACTTGAACTTCGAACACTAAATCTTAATAAGTTTATTAAATAAAAATCTAAAATAAACAATGAACTCTGAACGAAGGAAGAGGCCAAAGAAGAAGAACATAAAGTGGGAAGAATCGAGCTCCTCCAAAGACGAGGAGAAAATCAAGAAAGGCGAGGTGGCAAACTACGCCTTAACCGCTTTCAATGATGATTGAAATTACTTGATGCTTTCATGATGTATTTTCTTTTTTAGTTTAGAATTAATTTTCTTGAAAATTACATATTTAAAAATAAAAATACAAAAATTATGATCATGCTAGTAATTTCGAAAATGATAATATTACATATTTTATGATAAACAAATAAAATGATTTTGATTGAAAATATGAAATCATGGTTAAGAAGTAATAATGTGTATCATGTTTAATTAACATTATTGAATGAAATCATATTTGATTTGAAGTAATGCATAACGTTGTAATGAAAATATTAGATGTTTTTGATACAATGATTGACAATTTTATGCATGAGATTTTAAGTTATACATGATGATAAGCATGTGTTATTTTCATGAGTATATTTGAAAAACATATGGCAAAACCATGTTCGAATGCATGAAAGTGTTAAATTTCATTTTCGGATTTTCTTGACCATAACAATTAATTTTTTAGAATCTATTGATCTTGATGGTTTTATGACGAAATTCATTTTTTGATCCTAAACGTTGATGCATGTTTTATTTAACATAAATGAAAAAGCATGCTAACATGAAATCAAATACTTAAAAAAGGGGAAAATATATTATGAAATCATGAATCTACCTATGTTATGAATTTTGTGAACCATAAAAGTGATTTTTATTATTTAAATTTGAAATGAGTTTTATCAAAATCATGATATTGATTTCTTGGAATAACATGAGATTACCTTTGATGATCATTTTTTTATTCATGGAATTTTGGATTCATGACCTGGTCTTACATTTGTACCTTTGAATTCTTCCCTTCTCCTTTCAATTTTTGAATTTATGCATGTTATATGTTTAAGATTTGAAACTATGTTTTGGTATCATGCATATCTAAGAAATGTTGATGTGACAAATTGAATGAGTTGAAAATGAATGATGATTTTTCTCTTGAATATAACTTGTGATATTTTTTACATAAATCATCATTTTGATTTCTCGACATTCAATACATGAGATTTTATTATAAATCAAAATTTCTCATTAATCGATCTTCTACAATTTTACTTGATATTCTCTTGAGAGGAGATTTTCTAAATGAATCATGATTTTTCCTTGTGAGTTCTTGAAGTTACTACTTGATTTTCTTTTAAAACAAGATCTCTTCTTTGTACTCCTATAATTTTTCTTGATATTCTATTTAAAGAAGATATTTACTATATGAATCATGTCTTTTGGTATTCAAATGATTTTATCCTTCATGACATGATTTCTTTGTATTTATGGCTTGCATGGCTTGAAATGTTTTGGTATGATGCATGCAATGATGAAATATTCATGAAGTTAAAATGATGTATGCAATACTTATGATAATGATGTACATGATGTATTTATTGCATATGATGTGTATCATGAATGCTTTAAATGATGAATGTTTGGTATCATGATCAACATGTTGATAAATGCTTAAAAATTTTAATATTTGAGTATCATGTTTGATATGCCTATTAATGATGATTGATTTATTTTTCAGTATCATGCATGAAAAATAAGGTTTTTGAAATTGTGTATGTTTTAATTTGAATATATAATGATGCACAAATAAGATTGATACTTACCTTTGTCATAATATGAAAATTGATATAAGGGTCTTCCCTTCTTTTTGACAATAACAAAGGGGGAGCAAGAATTTCTAGCGTGAACATCATGAAAAGAGGCAAACTAACTAGCTTGAACAATTCAAGATGAAAGTAAAAATTGCACTTCTCAAAAGAGAAGATGCAAATGTAACATTTGCCAAATTGTTTGCTTGCCTCATGTAAAACATTATCTCTTGCTAGTTTGGCATTTTGCTAGCTTGCACTTTGCAAAGAAAGCAAAAATGGCACTTCTCAAAAGAGAAGAAAGAGCTTGTTATCTTGAACATCACAAGCTTGCCTATCTTAAGAAACAAAAATTGTAAAAGTGCTATCTTTCCTATCTCAAGAAGCAAAACTTGCAACTTGCACATTGCAATAAGAAGCAAGAATCATGAGCTTATACAAGAAAGCTATCTTGCATTTGATTTCGAAATTTTTGCTAGCTTGTATATTGTGAAACTTATATATCGTAAAAATTGCTAGCTTGAAGTCTAAAGAGAAGCAAAAAGTTACTATCTCAAAAGAAGCAAATGTGCTATCTTGCCTATCTCAAGAGGCAAAAAAGCTAACTTGCACATCTAGCAAAACTTGACAAATTTTCATATTTCAAGAAACAAGAGTTACTTTCTTGAACATCTCAAAACTGCTAGCTTGCATGTTCTAAAATATTATAAAATTTGCTAGCTTGATGTTGTGGAACTTGCCATCTTACTACCTTGCATATCTATGATGATAGCAAAATTGCATGATGATACTATGTTTTTCATGCAATGAGTTGAACCTATATAACAAACACTTGATTGTGGTACTTCTCCTTTTTGTTGATGACAAAGGGAGAGAAGTATGATGTTATGCATAAGTGCATAAGTTCATGATGACGTGTTGCAAGTATTCATGATAAATATTACAATGACTTGAATTCAGTTTGAATTCAAGGTTCTATCAATATGGCATATTGATAGGGGGAGTTTGTTTAAACTCCGGGAGTTAAGTTTAACTCCGTCATCAATTGGTTGTCATCATCAAAAAGGGGGAGATTGTTGAATCTCATATTTTGATGATGAAACCAATTGATAATTGTGTTTATGTTTTAATCTGCATTTTGAGTGACGTAGGATGCTTCGATCAGGATGAGACAATTAAAGCAAGAAAAATCATGTTGTGGCAGAGGAACATGTCAGAAGATTGGACGTTGGGCCGATGGATTGGTCGACATATCAACAGAAGGCTTCGGGCCGTGGACTTGGGCATTGGGCCAACAAGAGCGGGTATTGCGCCAAGGATATCGGAGTTGCGGAGTCAACTGGCCGATTGGGCAATAGGCCGCAGGAGAGGACGATGCGCCGAAGAATCGGACGAAGCATCGAGGGACCAATGACATGCCGGATAACTTAATTAATTGCTTAGGATTAATTGTCTCGATCGAAGTTTTATTTTAAGTGTGCAGGATTAACTACGATGAAAGAAAGACATGCAGTAGGAGTTGCACCGGAGTCAAGACTATGATCACATTGGGAGTTCGAGAGCTCGACGGAAGTTCGGACGGTCATCGGAGGTTCTGTGGGAACAAATCCGAGAAGTCCAGGAGCATGCCAAAAGAAGCACGTCAGAACTCGCCAAGTGGATTGTCGCAAGTCCAGGAGTTTGCCGGAAGTCCATCGGAGAATCACCGGAGGTTCGTCGGATGTTTGCTGGAAGTTCACCGGAAGCTCGCCGGAAGAAGCGATTGACACACCGAAAGCAAGCTATAGTAAATGTCTTAAGAAATTTGTAGTTAGCACGATGATTAAGTTAGAAATGGGAGGTGATCCCATTAACTTAATCTTGGGGCAATTGGGCCCTTGAAAGACCCAAATTGGGCTGAATGGATCAGCCCATTCGGACCCAGATTTCTTGGCCAAAGGTGGCACCGCTTGGGTCGGCAGTGGCACCGCCCAAGGCTCAGTCTCCGAGCTCTGACTGGGCGGTGCAACCGCCCTAGTCAGGCAGTGGCACCGCTTGAGCTCGGTCTCCGAGCTCTGGCAGGAGGTGCAACCGCCCCTGACAGGAGGTGGCACCGCCCAAAGGCTCAGTCTTCGAGCTCTGCCAGGCATTGCAACCGCCAGACCCCAGAATTTAGGGAGATGATAGTTTTGAGCTCGAAATTCAAATTGGGTTGGGGCCTATAAATACCCCACCCTTTCAGCAATGAAAGGGCGACCCAAAGGCACCGAAAGCTTGATCTTTCTCTATGATTTTAGAGCTCAAAAGTGTTATAAAGTCTAGAAGTTCTCCTCCCTCTTTTCTTCCAAGTTCTGATCTTTCAAGAGAGGAGAGAAAAGTTTGTAAGGGTTGTCTCCTAAGCCCGTCAAAAGGAGTGAAACTGTAAAAGGTTGGTTGGCCTTCGCCTATTGAAGGAAGGCCTCTAGTAGATGTCGTTGACCTCGTCGGTGGATGAAGCCAAAAGTGGATGTAGGTCAAGATTGACCGAACCACTCTAAAATCGCGATGCTCTCTGGTTTACATTTACTTTGAGCATATTATCTTTACTGCAAACCTCCTCAATAGCTTACTGTCATCTACGCTTTTACGATCGTGTTTCAAAGTTCAGTATTTTCCGAATCGGTGTTTAGACGTAAATCAGTTTTATCGTACGAACATCATATTTCAGTTTACGCTTACATTCTGATTTCCATCATAACTACAAACTGCCTTTATAGATTCACTTTAACTGCAACTTGCTTGATCACAAGTTAAAGTGATTTATGAATCAGCTTTCCTACCGAAATCGCTCTTATCGAACGAACGCGGTTTTAATCGTTGAAAGTTTTCCGCTGCACTAATTCACCACCCGCCCCCCCCCCCCCCCCCCCCCCCCCCCCCCTCTTAGTGCTTTGATCCTAACAGGTTGATGGCTTAAAACATATTGAGCATTAGTCAATTGTATGATAAAGGATATATCATTAGATTTGAATCTAATACTTCCATTATTGAAAAACCACACAAAAACATATTTATGATTGCCCTAAAATAAAATAATGTATACACTATTGGCATTGATGATCTTTGTACTGAAATGTGTTTTTCGATTTTGAATGACGATGCTTAGCTTTGGCTTAGGAGATTAGGTCATGCCAGCATGAAATTAATCTCTCAAATCTCATCTAAAGAACTTGTAAGAGGAATTCCTCACATTAGGTTCATTAATGACAATATGTGTGATGCATGTTAACCAGAAAACAATTAAAAGGTAGTTTCAAACTAAAGAACTAAATAAGCACCTCTAGACCATTGTAATTGATCCATATGGACTTGTTCGGACCAATTGCTATATCAAGCCTAGGAGGTAGCAAATACGCCTTTGTCATTGTGGATGATTATAGTATATACACTTGGACTTATTTTTTGGCACACAAAAGTGATTGCTTTGGGCATTTTTCTAAGTTTTGTAAACTTGTTCAAAATGAAAAGGGTTTTATGATTTCATCAATTCGAAGTGATCACGGTGGTGAATTTCAAAACCATGATTTCTAAGAATTTTATGAACCTAATAGATATAACCACAATTTGGCTCCTCCAAGAAATCCTCAACAAAATGAAGTAGTAGAAAGAAAAAATAGAAACTTAGAAGAAATGGCTAGAACCATGTTAAACGAACACAGCCTTCCCAAATATTTTTGGGCAGAAGCCGTAAATACAACATGTTATGTCATGAATAGGTTTCTAGTAAGACCATTACTCTCCAAAAATCCTTATGAGTTGTAGAACAACAAAAAACCCAATGTTTCATATTTTAAAGTTTTCAGATGTAAATGTTTTATCTTGAATAAAAAAGATACCTTAGGAAAGTTTGATACAAAATCTGATGAAGGAATTTTTCTTGGCTATTCTTCTATTTCTAAATCATTTCGTATTTTTAACAAAAAAACTTTGGTTATAGAAGAATCTATTTATGTTGTTTTTAATGAAGTTTTCAGAGTTAAGAAAAATGATTTTGATGATGATCTTAATTTTGATGCTTTGAATTTAAATGAAACCCTTTCTCCATCTAACAACTTGGATGCATCTTCTTTCGAAACATCCTTACCCAAGAAATGGAAGTATCTAGATGCTCATCCTAAATAGCTAATTATAGGAGACACATCAAAAGGGGTTCAAACTCATTCTTCTCTTAAGAATTTTTGTGCCAACACTATATTTCTCTCTCAAATTGAACCTAAATGCATTGACGAGGCCTTGAAAGATGATTCATGAGTTATCGCAATGCAAGAAGAGTTGAATCAATTTGAAAGAAATGAGATATGGTAGCTTGTTCCAAGGCTAAATAACCATTTAGTTATTGGTACTAAATGGATCTTTAGAAACAAGTAAGATGAATTTGTTATCGTGATTAGAAACAAGGTTAGATTAGTAGCCAAGGGTTTCAACCAAGAAGAAGGTATCAATTATAAAGCCATAAGGATGCTCCTTGCCTATGCTAGTAGTAATAAATTTTAGTTATTTCAAATGGATGTTAAAAGTGCTTTTCTTAATGGCTTTATTTTTCAAGAAGTTTATGTTGAACAACCTCTTGGATTTGAGAATGATAATTTCCCTAATCATGTGTTTAAATTGACTAAAGCTCTCTATTGATTGAAACAAGCCCAAAGGGCTTGGTATGAGAGACTTAGCTCATTTCTTATTCAAAATAATTTCTCTAAAGGCAAGGTCGATACCACATTATTTATTAAAAATTTTAAAAATAATTTTCTTATTGTTCAAATTTATGTTGATGATATTATTTTCGGTTCTACGAATAAATCTTTATGCAAATCGTTTGCAAAGAGTATGAGTCTAGAGTTTGAAATGAGTTTGATGGGGAAACTAACATTCTTTTTAGGTTTACAAATCATACAACTTAATGATGATATTTTTCTTAGTCAAACAAATTATGCAGTAGACTTATTGAAATGGTTTAATATGGATAGTTCAAAGACTATCAATACTCCTATGAGTACCTCTACTAAATTAGACATTGACGAAAGTGGAGAAAGCTTTGATCAAAAAACTTATAGGAGCATGATAGGTAATTTACTATACCTCACGGCAACTAGACCAGACATCATGTTTAGTGTAGGACTTTATGCTAGGTTTCAATCTAATCCAAAGATATCTCATCTTACAGTAATTAAAAGAATTCTTAAGTATTTTAAAGGAACCACTAATCTAAGATTATGGTATCCGAAATTCGAAAACTTTGAATTGATTGCTTATGCTGTTGCAAATTTTGCTAGATGTAGATTAGATAGATAAAGCACATCCATAACATGTCAATTCTTAGGTCCTGCACTTGTCTCTTGGTCTTCCAAGAAACAAAACTCGGTTGCACTAACTATAACTAAAGCCGAATATATAGCTGTGAGTGCATGTTGTGCATAAGTTATATGGATAAAAAATACTTTAGAGGATTATAAGATTCACCTTAAGAACATTCCTATAAAATATGATAACACAAGTGCAATATGTTTAACAAAAAATCTCATTCAACACTCTAGAACTAAACATATTGATATTTGGCATCATTTCATAAGAGATAATGTTAATAATCATGATGTAATCTTGGAATTCATTGATACAAAATAACAATTGGCCGATATCTATGCAAAACCCTTAAATGAAGAATAATTTGATTTCATTTAAAGAGAAGTAGGCATGTTAAATTGTCCGAATGCATGAGCTTGTTGTATTTCTTTTCTGGACTATCTTTCTCTTAATGTATTTCATGAATGGAGCTTTGTTAATTCCTGAAAAGATAAAAACGAAGCATGATTTAATGAAACTCATTTATTGTTTGAATTCATGAATGGACTATCAAACATAAATCAAGTCTATTACTAAATCAAATCCGTTACATACTAAATTAAATTGCCATTCTTGCAAGTGATCGTTACACATTAAAAATTCATAAACATTAATCCTTCTCTTTGTTAAAATTGAAGCATGATTTAATGAAACTCATTTATTATTTTGAATTTGACTTGGTTCTTTCTTTACCCTTCTTCCTTTTCTTGTTCTTTTGACAAAGGAGGAAAGAACTTGTATAACTAAAGAATAACCAAAAAAGCCCTCGAGAAAAAATGTTTGCTTATTTAAAGTGAAATTATCATTTAAAGTTTTGCTTACCTTCATTTATTGTTTGGATACATTGGTGTGAAACTTACTTGAATTTCTACCATACTTGTATTGTTGAATTATTCTCCTTTTTGTTGATGACAAAGGGGGAGAACTATGGTAAATTGATGATAAATTGGCATGTCTTAGATAAATGCATAAAATGCATACTTGAAATATACTTAAATGTCTTGCAAATGCTTGAAATGTGATTAAATATGATTGGTATCGTCAATGTCTTTCATGCTTGGAATATGGCATGATGACATGTAAATGTTTTATTCCCGATATCATGTTTGAATTAGTATCATTTTGATAAATGTCTTTCATTATAATAAGATATCATGAGCTTAACTTGCTATTTACAATTGATATCTTGCCACAGAATAATGAATTGTTATCTTTTATCAAGAATTGTCACCTTGCTAAATTTCATATTCGAAATTCATAAATGATGATTGATTATCATTGGATTTGAAAATGAATGTCATTCCTTGACATCATTTTGACAAATACGTGGTATCATATTTAGAATTGGTAAATCATGATCAGTATCATGATATGTATGTTGATAAGTTTAAATGAAAATACCTTATCGATGCTTGAAACTCCATCATCAATTGATTGTCATCATCAAAAAGGGGAAGATTATTGAATATTGAATTTTGATGATTAAATCAATGTATCATGATATGTATGTTGATAAGTTTAAATGAAAATACCTTATCGATGCTTGAAACTCCATCATCAATTGATTGTCATCATCAAAAAGGGGAAGATTATTGAATATTGAATTTTGATGATTAAATCAATCAGATGTGTCACAACCTGAGTCTAATGAGCCAACTGACCACGGACCAAAATGCTTAAGCGAGAGTTAACATAGTACACTCATCAGACCTATATAAGTCAATCATACACATTGCCCACTTCCGATGTGGGACTAATGGGATGTTACAAAATCCCCAACTCAATTGAGGTTTAACTCAGTGGTGGCTCCACACCCTAATGAGTTCTCGACTCCATCTATGGGTAGCCCTTTCCTACTCGAGCCCTTTCACCCTACCCAAATGATAGGTCGGCTCTGATACCAAATGTCACGACCTAAGTCTAATGAGACAACTGGCCAATAACTCCATTTTGGTCCTTCAACCACGGAGTTAATGTAGTACACTCATCAGACCCATATAAGCCAATTATACACATTGCCCACTTCCGATGTGGGACTAATGGGATGTTACAATATGTTGAGAAAAGTGTGTAGGATTAACTACAATAGTAGTAATACATAAAGCAAATGATGTGCCGAAGTCAAGATCGAGATTTCGTTGGTAGTTCGAGAGTTCGTCGGAAGTCCAGACGTTCGTCGAAAGTTTTACCGAGATTAACCGAGAAGTCTAGGAGCTTGCCAAAGAAGGTAGTTAGGATTAGGATATAATCCCACTAACTTAGTTAGGGGCCAACTGGGCCCCTAATAGGGCTGAATTGGGCCAGATTGAACAGCCCATTTAGCACCTGAAATCACGACGAGCAGTGGCACCGCTTGGGACTCAATCTCCCAAGTGTTTTGGGCTATGGTACCACCCAAACTGGCCGATGGCATCGCCCCTGTCAGGCGGTGGTACCGCTAGAGCTCGGTCTCCGAGCTTTGTCAAGCGGTCGTACCGCCCAGACTAAGTGGTGGTGCCACCCAGTGTCAGTCTACAAATGGTAGTACTGCCCAATAATAGCGGTGGTACCCCCAGTACCCCAAAATCTAAGGATGTGATACTTTTTGGCTCTAATTCTAAAGTCATTAGGGCCTATAAATACCCCCACCCTTTTCTGCATGAAAGGGCACGAAAGTGTTAGCATAATCTTGAGTTCTTCGGGTGTTAAAGTGTTGTAAAAGTACAAGAGTCCTCCTCCTCTCTTTCAAAGTGTTGAGATTATTCAAAAGAGGTGTGAGGCTTGTAAAGGTTATCTCCTAAACCTGTGAAAATGAGAAAGTACTGTAAAGAGGTGGTTGGTCTTCACCTATTGAAGAAAGACCAATAGTGGACGCCGGTGACCTCGACGGAGAAGGAATCAGAAGTGGATGTAGGTCACACCGACCGAACCACTATAAATTCTGGTTTGCATTTCTATTATTGCTATTTACTTACTTTGCATTAGCTTCACTTCCTTCTTACTTGGCTTTCACTACCCTTACGATCAAACAAGCCTTCAAGTTATCTTCCAAGATCGTTTTTAACATACAAAGAATTTTAACCCATCATTTTAATCCGCTGCACTAATTCACCCCGCCCCCCCCCCCCCCCCCCCCCCCCCCCCCTCCTCTTAGTGCCGCTCTTAATCCTAATGACTATTTAGTTATTGATACAAAATGAGTCTTTAGAAACAAGCAAGATGAATTTGGTATCGTGGTTAGAAACAAGTTTAGATTAGTGGTCAAAGGTTTTAACCAAGAAAAATGTATCAATTATGAAGACATCTTCGCTCCTATGGCACGATTAGAAGTCATAAGAATGCTCCTTGCATATGCTAGTAGTAATAATTTTTGTTAGGATCAAGAGCACTAAGAGGGGGGGGGGGGGGGAGTGGGGCATGAGTTAATACATCGGAAAACTTTCATTGGTTTAAAATGATGTTTGTATGATGAAAGCATTTTCGATGAAAACCATTTCAGAAAGTTCTCCAATTTAAGATCAAACAAAAGTAAAGTTGAAGTAAAGCAACGGAGGCAGTTTACAGTTAAGATAGAGAGTAGAATGTAAATACAAACCGAGATTTAGAGTTGTTCGGTCAATCTTGACCTACATCGACTTTTGGCTTCCTCCTCCGATGAGGTCACCAACATCCACTAGAGGCCTTCCTTCAATAGGTGAAGGCCAACCACCCTTTTACAGCTTTACTCCTTTTGACGGGCTTAGGAGACAATCCTTACAGATTTCTACTCCTCTCTTGAATGATCAAAACTTAGAAGAAAAGAGAGAGAAGAACTTCTAGCCTTTTACAACACTTTGAAGCTCTCAAATTCTCAGAATAAATGTAAGATTTTGGTGCCCTTTCATTCAAGAATGGGTGGAGTTTATATAGGCCCCAACTGGTTTGAATTTGGAGCTCAAAAGTGTTATCTCCCGGATTTTCGGGGTCCTAACGGTACCATCATCATAACTAGGTGGTACTACCGCCTAACACTGCTCAGAGACTGAGCTCAGATGGTACCATCGCCTAACTTCGCTCGGAGACTGAGCTCAGACGGTACCTACTAGTCATAGGTGCCCAGCAAGCCAATCACGTAAGTGATGGCACGTGTGACTTGACACAGAATATTTTTGCTTATTATATTTTGGCATTTATCACTTTATATTAATTATTATATATATACATATATATATTGTGATGTCCTTGGATCCATGCAATGAGAATCGAATCATGATGAGATCACAATAATGAGACCGATTCACCTTTAAACACAAATCCTAAATAATCCCGGTCATAGGTTACTCGAGAGGGACATCGTGATAACCAAACAGATTGGTATGCTGTATACTCGTCCATATGATGGATGCAGCTGGTCTCATAGCTGCTCGTGTGGGGACACTAGGGATACAGTACAAGTGCTCATTGGAGAATGAGTTCACTAATTGATCCGCTTTTGGAATGCTGGATGGTTGATAATGCCTTATTGTCATATAGCGATTCCATAGTCCTAGTGGTGTATTTGGTCCTTAGACTTGAGACACCAAGGATGTCCTGTATGAGTGCTCTACTCATTGATACCACACTTATAGGTTTGGATGTCCCAGATCTAGTACAACTAGTCATTGGGAGTGGCAGTCAACCTTATGAGGGCTATTGAGTATCGATAAAGGATCACCCACTCTCGGCGTCATGAGAGAAATATCCCATATGTTATTGCTCAAAAAAATCCCTGGCCAGGGTCATTCGGGTTGAGAGAGAAACAGTTCTCCGGGAGAATCCGATTAGAGTGAGACTCGAGTAGAAACCGTATGGGTCTGATAGCACCATGCTCGATATACGGTCTTTGGGATATTAGATGGATAAGGGACTATAGGTACACTATAACTGAGGACAGACAGGTCCAATGGATTGGATTCCCTTGTATCGTTTGGGGACTACGGCATAGTGGCCTAATACGTCCATAGTCGATGAGTCGAGTGAATTATTATGGAGATAATAATTCACTGAGCCAGAAGGAGTTCTGACAAGTATGACTCATGGCCAACTCGATATTAGGCCTAGAGGGTTACACATATATGGTAGATGTTGTGATGAGTAGAGATTCGGATATGAGATATCCGCCGGAGCCTTTGTCTTATTTGATATCCAATAAGCCCTTGAATTATTGGATCCTATGTATGAGATCCAATAAGAGCCCATGAGAGATTATTAGATAGAGATCCACTAATCTAAAAGGCTTGGGTAATTGGATGCAGATCCAATACCCATTAGGGGAGGATCCATTAGGTTTTGACAAGGGACATCTATAAATAGGAGGGATTTAGAGCCTCATAAGCTAGAGCCTTTGCTTGCCTCTCCTATTCTCCTCCCCCTCTCCACCTTAGAGTAGGCCTGGAGTTTTGAGGAGCGTCGTCATAGTCCTGCTGTGTGGATCACCACTAGAGAGGAGGACACTTGACCTCCTTCACCCTCTCCTAAAGATCTGCAAGGAAACAGGGATATACTATCTCCCTAGGTAACACAATCTACTCTATATGCAGTTTTAAGTTTCACGGATTTTATGCACCAATCTTCGCACAACGACGAACATCTTTTTAGAAAATTAAGGATTTTGTTTTTTTGTTCTTCCGCTGTGCATGTGATGTCACCCCCAAGATTTCCTAACAGTGGTATCAGAGCTAGGTTGTTCGTACGAATGATTGGTTTTGAACTACGTGTGTTGTGTTTTGGAGAAACTTTTAAGGTCAAAATCATTGACGCAAAAGCGAGATAGGGCAGCAACAATTGCTGCCCCCGATCTGCATGCTTGCAGGGCAGCCGCAGGTAGGCAGCACAAGGGCTGCGTCTACAGCAGCCGGCCGGTGGCCTGCTTGTAGTAGGCTTGTAGCCGGCGGGGCTAGTAGCCCGCGGGTGCCCCACCCGCGGTCGCTACCTACAACGGCGCCGGCAGGTAGGGCTACAGGCAAGGCAACCACCTGCATCCGGGCACTGTGCCCGCACGTAAGGGTGACGCTTGCGGGTGCTGGACCCGCAAGCAGAGGCATCGCGGGGCGAGACTAAGGCACCGCAGGGCAATGGCGCCTGCGATCGCTGCTCCTACGGGCAAATACTCCCGCAGGGGTGGCCACCCGGCAAGGCACTACACCCACTGGCACAGTGCTCGTGAGGGCAATGTTGGGCGTTCATCGAAAGCTCGTTGAAAATTCACCAAGAGTTAGCCGAAAGCTCATCGAAAGATCACTAGGAGTTCGTCGGAAGTTCACTAAGAGTTTGATTGAACAATTGACGTGTCGAACAACTTAGATTATATGTATCGTCATTATTTTATCCTTAACTATCGTAGTTAGGACTTTAATTTGAGTTAGTTTTGGGAAAAATCCTACTAACTCAATTAGGGACCAACTAAGCCCAAAACAGGGTTGAATTGTGCCGGTTAGATGGCCCATTTAGCCACACGTCAAGCAGTGACACTACCTAGATAGGTTGGTGGTACCGCTTGAGGCTCAACCTCCTAGGAGGTCTAAGCAGTGGTACCACCGATAGTTAATACTGACAAGCGGTGGTACCACCCTATTAGGTGATGGTACCATCGGAGCTCGATCTCCGAGGCTCTATCAAGCGGTGGTACCATCCAATGTCAGTTTGCAGGCAATGGTACCACTACTACCTCAAAAACCTGGGATGAGACACCTTTGTAGCTTCATTTTTAAGCTATTGGGGCCTATAAATACTTCACTCTTTTCTACATGAAAGAGCACAAAAAGTGTAAAGAAAAGTCTTGAGATTTGGTTGTAAATTGTTATGAGTCGGCACTAAGAGGGAGGGTTGAATTAGTGCAGTGGATAAAATCACGTCGATTCAAAAAATTCATTTCGATTAAACCCTTTTCGTAAAGATGCTTGAATTGAAAACGTACGGAAGAGTATAGCAAGTAAGGAAGTTTGCAGTTAAAGTAAATTTCTCAAAAGAAATACAAATCGAGTTTATAGTGGTTCGGTCGTCGTGACCTACATCCACTCCCGATTCCTAAATATGCACACTAGCAATTTTTTTTGCTTCTTCTTCAATTATGCAAGCAAGCAAACTTTATCTCCCCCTTTGTCATTATCAAATAGAAGGGAAGAATATAATTTTGTATTTCTTTTTTCGTTTACAATAAGTTTCTAAGCATGACAAAGATAGATAATTATTTTAAAGTATAATTTCATAAAATGATAAATGTTGACTTTCACATCATTTCATCAAAATATCATAGTATTGCATGTATCATTCCAAATCATAAATATTTTAAATCATGAGTATTTAATGCATAATTTCATATCGTCACATAAAGAATATCAAGAAAAATTAACTGGGCGATGAGATAAACATTTCAAGGAATTATACATAAAAATCATATCATGAAAGTTAAAATATCAAAGATCATAAAGGATTAAGTCATGAATACTAAATTGTTAGGATCAAGAGCACTAAGAGCGATAAAAGGTGTTCGTACGATAAAAACGATTTCGGTAGAAAAGTCGATTTGTAAATCTCTTTAACTTGTAATCAAGTGAGATGTAGTTAAAGGAAATCTATGAAGGTAGTTTGTAGTTATGATGAAAGTTAAAATGTAAGCGCAAACTGAAATATGATGTTCGTACGATAAAACTGATTTACGTTTAAACACCGATCCGGAAAATATTGAACTTTAAAACACGATCGTAAATGTGCAGAAGGCAGTAAGCTATTGAGGAGGTTTGCAGTAAGGATAAGATGCTCAAAGTAAATGCAAACCGAGATTTAGAGTGGTTCGGTCAATCTTGACCTACATCCACTTTTGGCTTCCTCCACCGACGAGGTCACCGACGTCTACTAGAGGCCTTCCTTCAATAGGCGAAGGCCAACAACCCTTTTACAGTTTCACTCCTTTTGACGGGCTTAGGAGACAACCCTTACAGAATTTTCTCTCCTCTCTTTAAAGATCAGAACTTGGAAAAAAAGAGGGAGAAGGACTTTTGGCCTTTACAACAATTTTGAGCTCTAAAAATCACATAATAAGATCAGGATTTTGGTGTGTTTTTGGTGCTCTTTCAGTGCTAAAAGGGTGGGGTATTTATAGGCCCCAACCCAGTTTGAATTTCAAGCTCAAAACTGTCAATTCCCGAAATTTCGGGATCTGGCAGTTGCACCTCCTAACTGAGGCGGTTGCACCGCCTGGCAGAGCTCGAAGACTGAGCCTCTAGGCGGTGCCACCTCCTGTCAGGGGCGGTTACACCTCCTGCCAAAGCTCGAAGACTGAGCTCAGGCGGTGCCACCGCTTGACTGAGGCGGTTGCACCGCCCAGTCTCGCTCGGAGACTGAGCCCAGGCGATGCCACCGCCTGGCTGGGGCGGTTCAATCGCCTGGCAGAAATCAGGGTCCGAATGGGTTGATCCATTCGGCCCAATTTGGGTTTTTTAGGGGCCCAATTGCCCCAAGATTAAGTTAATGGGATCACCTCCCATTTCCAACTTAATCATTGTGCTAACTACGATATTTCCTATGACATTTACTACAACTTGCTCCAGTGCGTCAATCGCTTCTTCCGGCGAGCTTCCGACGAACTTCCGTCGATCATCCGATGAACCCTCGGTGATGCTCTTGCGGACTTCCGGCAAACTCCTGGACTTGCGATGATCCACTTGGTGAGTTCTGACGAGCTTCTTTGGCAAGCTCATGGACTTCTCAGATTTGTACCCGCAGAACCTCCGACGACTATCCGAACTTCCGTCGAACTCTCGAACTCCCAACGTGATCATTGTCTTGATTTCGGCGCAACTCCTGCTGCATATCTTACTTTCATCGTAGTTAATCCTGCACACTTATCTCAACATATAGATTAGATAACAAATGACAATTGACTTCATCATCAAAATCTGAGATTCAACAATCTCCCCCTTTTTTATGATGACAATCAATTGATAATGAAGTTAACCTTAACTCCCCCTGTCTATATGCCATACTTGAGATAAGTCATTCTTGAATTCAAAACCTTTGAATTCAAGAGATATATTGATAAGTTAAAATCATTTAAACTTATCAATACTCCCATCATGATTCCCATCATGATATTTCTCTCTGAAGATGATGTCAAGGCTTGACATTCATTTTTAAATTTTACATTACAAGTTTTAATGATGGTAATAGTAGTAATTCATCATATTTTAAAATGTCAACATGTAAAACTATGAAGTAAGATTTTGATATCATTACATGATGCACACATTTCAAATGTTTTAGCAATTATTGCATTTCATCACATGGTAAGATATCAATATGTAAAATTACGATGCAAGTGTTTTGTTTGATATCTTGACACGATACAAACAAGGCATAGCATAGCATTAATACTCATATATTTCTCCCCCTTTGTCATCAACAAAAAGTGTGGTAATTGTGACACTAGGAGAATAATATAAGCAAATTTTGAGCATAAGTGTGATAATTGTTCATGCCTTTACTAGGTTCATGTTATTTTCCAATAATGAGTGATAGGAAATCAATTATACAAGCATATAAAGGAAAGCATGATATGTAGATTGCTTCGAGTACTTCTTCCTTTTTATTTGTTATAATCTTTTTGCTTGAAGGAGGAAGGATATTTGTGAGTTTACTTTGAGTAAAGTTAAAATCGATGAGAGATTAAATCATGCTTCATTTTTACAAGGATCAAGATATGTATGTGAAACAAATCTTTGCAAGTAAAAACACTATCATCCATATTTCAAGATGGAATTTATAAGCAGGAATCATTTCATCAAATCCATTTCAGAAAAATATTTTTCATATAATAAGTGTATGAGAAAATTCGATTGTTATGATACCAATTGTTAAGCGAATCCGAAAATGAAATTAACACTTTCATGCAGTCAGACAAGACTATACTATAGATTTTTAAATACAATCATGAAGACAAAACATGCTTATTGTTATGGAAATTTTTGTATTCAACACATAATTTCCAACATGTTATTTAGGCCGCAATCAAGTGATTTGATCATTCAATAAAGTCCAAAAAATAATTTTAACTAGTTTATGTATTTGGACACATCAACATTCCTAATTCTCTTCTTATGAAATCAAATTGTTCTTCACTTAGAGGTTTTGTAAAAATATCAGCTAGTTGATGTTTAGTATCAATGAACTCTATGATTACATCATGATTAGTAAAATGATCTCGTATAAAGTGATGTCTAATATCAATATGTTTTGTTCTTGAGTGTTGTATAGGATTCTTTGTTAAGCGTATTGCACTTGTGTTATCACATTTAATGAGAATATTTTTAAGATGAACTTTATAATCTTCTAAGGTGTTTTTCATCCATACAACTTGTGCACAGCATGCACTTGCTGCAATATATTCAGCTTTGGTTGTTGATAGTGCAACCGAGTTTTGTTTCTTAGATGACCAGGAAACAAGGGCATATCCTAAAAATTGACATGTTCCTGACGTGCTTTTTTTATCTAGTCTACAGCCAACAAAGTCCGTATCAGCATAAGTAATTAACTCAAGATTCTCTGATTTTGGGTACCATAATCCTAGATTTGTGGTACCATTAAGATATCTAAGTATTCTTTTAACTGCTTTGAGATGAGATATCTTAGGGTTTGATTGAAATCTAGCACAAAGTCCTACACTGAACATGATATTTGGTCTAGTTGCAGTGAGGTAAAGTAAACTTCCTATCATACCCCTATAAGTTTTTTGATCGAAGCTTTCTCCACTTTCATCAATTTTAACTTAGTGGAGGTGCTCATAGGAGTGTTAATAGCTTTTGAGCTATTCATATTAAACTTTTTTAGCAAATTCATAGCATATTTAGTTTGACTAATAAAGATGTCATTACTTAGTTGTTTGATTTGTAAGCCTAAGAAGAATGTTAATTCTCTCATTAAACTCATTTCGAATTCAAGACTCATAGTTTTAGCAGAAGATTCACAAAGAGATTCATTTGTAGAACCAAAGATAATATCATCAACATAAATCTGAACAATGAGAAAATTATTTTCAAAATTCTTGATGAACAATGTAGTATCAACCTTGCCTTTTGTGAAATTATTTTCAATAAGAAAAGAACTAAGTCTCTCATACCAAGCCCTCGGAGCTTGTTTTAAACCATAGAGAGCTTTAGTTAATCTAAACACATTATTAGGGAGGCTATTATTTTCAAATCCAGGAGGTTGTTCAACATAGACTTCTTCGGAAATAAAGCCATTAAGAAAAGCGCTTTTAGCATCCATTTGAAACAACTTAAAATTATTACTACTAGCGTAGGCAAGGAGCATCCTTATGGCTTCTAATCGAGCCACAAGAGCGAAGGTTTCTTCGTAATCGATACCTTCTTCTTGGTTGAAACCTTTGGCCACTAATCTAGCCTTGTTTCTAACCACGATACCATATTCATCTTGCTTGTTTCTAAAAACTCATTCAGTACCAACAACTAAATGGTCAGTTGGCCTAGGAACAAGCTTCCACACCTCATTTCTCTCAAATTGATTTAATTCATCTTGCATTACGATAATCTATGAATCATCTTTCATGGCTTCGTCAACACATTTGGGTTCAATTTGGGAGAGAAAAGCGACGTTGGCACCAAAATTTTTAAGAGAAGAACGTGTTTGAACCCCCTTTGATGTGTCTCCTAAGATTTGCTCCTTAGGATGAGCATCTACATACTTCCAATCCTTGGGCAAGGATGTTTCGGAAGTGGATGCATCCAAGTTGCTAGTTGGAGACGGGGTTTCATTTAAATTCAAGGAATCAAAATTAACATCATCATCAAAATCGTTTTTCCTGATTTCGGAAATCTCATTGAAAACAACATGAATGGATTCTTCAATAATTAAAGTTCTTTTATTGAAGATACGAAAAGCTTTAGAAACCGAAGAATAACCAAGAAAGATTCCTTCATCGGATTTAGCATCAAATTTTCCTAAGTTATCCTTTTCATTCAAGATAAAACACTTACACCCAAAGACTTTAAAATATGAAACATTGGGTTTTTTGTTGTTCCATAACTCATAGGGAGTTTTGGTGAGTAAGGGTCTTACTAGAACTCTATTCAAAATATAGCATGCAGTGTTTACGGCTTCGGCCCAAAAATATTTGGGTAGGCTATGTTCATTCAACATGGTTCTTGTCATTTCTTGTAAATTTTGATTTTTTCTTTCTACTACTCCATTTTGTTGAGAATTTCTAGGAGTAGAGAAATTATAGTTGTATCCATTGAGTTCACAAAATTCTTGGAAATCATGGTTTTGAAATTCACCACCGTGATCACTTCTAATTGACGAAATCATAGAACCCTTCTCATTTTAAACAAGTTTACAAAACTTGGTAAAATATCTAAAGCATTTATTTTTCTGTTTTAAGAAGTAAGTCCATGTGTATCTGCTATAGTCATCCACAATGACAAAGGCGTATTTGCTACCTCCTAGGCTAGATGTAGAGATTGGTCCGAATAAGTCCATATGGATCAATTGTAATGGCCTAGAGGTGCTTATTTGATTCTTAGATTTGAAACTACCCTTAATTTATTTACCTAATTGGCAAGCATCATATACATTATCTTTGATGAACTTGATACGAGGAATTCCTCTTACAAGTTCTTTAGATGATATTTGAGTGATTAGTTTCATGCTAGCATGACCTAATCTTCTATGCCATAGCCAAGCATCCTCATTCAAAACCGAAAAACACATTTCATTACACAAATCATTGATGTCAATAGTATATACGTTATTTTGTTTTAATGCAATCATAGACATGTTTTTGTGTGGTTTTTCAATGATGCAAGCATAGATTCGAATCTGACAATATATCCTTTATCACATAATTGACTAATGCTCAAGAGGTTATGTTTTAAACCATCAACTAACAAAACATCTTCAATAAAGAAGTTGGATTTGTTACCTATGGTTCCTTTGCCAATGATTTTACCCTTGTTGTTGTCTCCGAAGGTGACATAGCCTTCGTCTATGCTAGTGAGCTTAGAGAATTGAGATGGATCTCCGGTCATATGCCTTGAGCATCCACTTAGAGAATTGTTGATCTTTTGCTTCGAAATGAGGAGTATTTGGGATCCTATGAGGGGAGAAATGGAGGTGGAGAAGCTTTGGAAGAGTAAAGAGGGGAAGGGAGTGAGTTGGGGTCGGTTCCACCGCCGGCCCTAGCTCGGGTTAAAAGGGCGCAGGATTGCGGGCGGTTGCACCGCTGGCTGGGGCGGTGCAACCGCTTGCAATACGTGATAGCCGGAGGTGCTACCTTCAGCTGGGGCGGTACAACCGCTGCAGGCAGTGAGCATGGTTCTGACTGTTGTGTGGTCTGATTTGAATGTTTTTTACTTTGAGATGAATTTTTATTTGTGGATCAATCAACTTTACTTACGTAATTACGTAAGAATTTTCATTTTAAGATAAGAACTTTTGCACGATCAAGATAGATCTTTTGACATGCATACTCTCAATGTCGTACACATGTTTGTGACAGATTGTTCAAGTTGGTAAGCCTTGCAAGTTCATGACAAACTTAGTCAGTTCATGATATAGTTGGATTCGAAAGTTACGAACGGGTGAAATCGATGGGTTCGAAAATCCAGAGGATATGTGAAGGGAGAATCATGGGTTTCCAATTCTGAGGGATCAAATGGGATTATATCCATATCGCATTTGTAATTTTAATTTTCTAATCCTCTTTTTGTTATTTAGGCTAGAGAGCATCACGTGTTCTTTTTGGATCTCGGGTCATGAATATCGAGAATCCAAAGAGCATGATATTATTTCTTGCTCCCAGCTTATGATGTTTTACGTCTTTACAAGAAAGGATGATTTTTAGGTACCCATTTGCTTTTGGGTGCCTCAAAAATAGATCTACATTATTTATCATGTTGCATAGACTTTATTATGGTTCCTTTAGGAACCCAAATTAATTTGTTCGGACTAATTTTTTTGAATGGACAATAATGTGTTTTATGTCCAAGTTTGTAACAAAAGTTGCATTTGCTTTGGTATCGAACATGTAAGATGGGGCCTTTTATGAAGGTGGTTGGATTTTGGTGAGGACTTCTCACAAATCCGATTCTACTTTTTTTGGGAACGTGACCCTTGTTTGTAAGGATCATGTTCAAAGACTTGCTACCAACCTCGAATTTCTTCAAGGTGTCTTTAAGTAGCAAGTTTTCCTTTTGGAGAGTTTTTAGATCATGGCATTTTATGCATGAACCTAAACTATCATGATATTCAGTTTTTAACTTATCAAAATTACAAGTAAGACTATCATGCTCCTTTTTTAGCAATTTATATTTTCTACTAATAATCTTGCATTCATCAAATAAGTCATGGAAGGCATTTAATAATTCGTCAAATGATAAATCTGCATCTATTAAATTCGTTACCTCCTCCCCGATGGCCATTAAGGCGTAATGAGCAACTTGCTCGGTGTTGGACTCCTCTTCTTCGGACGCACTCGAGTCATCCCACGTTGCTTTGAGCGTCTTCTTCTTTGATGTTCTATTTTTGACTTGGGGACAATCACTCTTGTAGTGTCCCAACTTTTTGCACTCATAGGAAATAACTTGGTCCTTCTTGGGTTCAAATTTATTTTTTGTTTCATTCTTAAACTTGTTTTTTTTAATGAATTTTTTAAATTTTCTTGTTAGAAGTGCCAAGTCATCGTCATAGTCCTCATCACTTGAGTTTTCTCTCAAGTGGTCTTCTGAAGTTCTAAGTGTCATATCCTTCCTGTTCTTTGGAAGGATGTCTTCTTGCTCTTCATGAGCTTTGCAAGTCATCTCGTAGGTCATTAATGACCCGATTAGTTCTTAAAGAGGGAAGTTGTTTAGATCTTCCGCCTCTTGAATAGCAATGACTTTAGGATCCCAACTCTCAGGAAGGGATCTTAGAATCTTATTTACGAGCTCAAAATCTGAAAAACTTTTTCTGAGTCCTTTTAGACCGTTGACGATATCCGAGAAACGGGTAAACATGTCGCCAATAGTCTCACTCGGTTTCATCCGGAAAAGTTCGAAAGAATGTATCAAAAGATTGATTTTTGACTCTTTCACTCTACTTGTGCCTTCGTGAGTCACTTCGAGTGTGTGCCAAATATCAAATGCGGTTTCACAAACTGAAACACGGTTGAACTCGTTTTTATCAAGCGCACAAAATAAGGCATTCATAGCCTTTGCATTAAGAGTAAAAGCCTTCTTCTCCAATTCATTCCAATCGATCATTGGAAGAGAAGACTTCGAAAATCCATTTTTGACAAGATTCCAAAGTTCAAAATCTATAGAAATAAGAAAGATCCTCATTCGGGTCTTCTAATAGGTGTAATCCGTCCCATTGAATAAGGGTGGACGTGTAATAGAATGGCTCTCTTGGTTTCCGACGTATGCCATCTCTCTTGGGTTTTAATCCGTTTGAGAGTTAACCCCGCTCTGATACTAATTGTTAGGATCAAGAGCACTAAGAGGGGGGGGTGAATTAGTACAGCGGAAAACTTTTGACGATTAAAAAGGTGTTCGTACGATAAAAGCGATTTCGGTAGAAAAGTCGATTCGTAAATCTCTTTAACTTGTAATCAAGCGAGATGTAGTTAAAGGAAATCTATGAAGACAGTTTGCAATTATGATGAAAGTTAAAATGTAAGTGCAAACTAAAATATGATGTTCATACGATAAAACTGATTTACGTCTAAACGCCGATTCAGAAAATACTGAACTTTAAAACACGATCATAAATGTGCAGAAGGCAGTAAGCTATTGAGGAGGTTTGCAGTAAGGATAAGATGCTCAAAGTAAATGCAAACCGAGATTTAGAGTGGTTCGGTCAATCTTGACCTACATCCACTTTTGGCTTCCTCCACCGACGAGGTCACCGACGTCTACTAGAGGCCTTCCTTCAATAGGCAAAGGCCAACCACCCTTTTACAGTTTCACTCCTTTTGACGGGCTTAGGAGACAACCCTTACAGAATTTTCTCTCCTCTCTTTAAAGATCAGAACTTGGAAGAAAAGAGGGAGAAGAACTTTTGGCCTTTACAACAATTTTGAGCTCTAAAAATCACAGAATAAAATCAAGATTTCGGTGTGTTTTTGGTGCTCTTTCAGTGCTGAAAGGGTGGGGTATTTATAGGCCCCAACCCAGTTTGAATTTCGAGCTCAAAACTGTCAATTCTCGAAATTCCGAGATCTAGCGGTTGCATCTCCTGACAGAGGCGGTTGCACCGCCTAGCAGAGCTCGAAGACTAAGCCTCTGGGCGGTGCCACCTCCTGTCAGGGGCGGTTGCACCTCCTGCCAGAGCTCGAAGACCGAGCTCAAGCGGTGCCACCGCCTGACTGAGGCGGTTGCACCTCCTGCCAGAGCTCGAAGACCGAGCTCAAGCGGTGCCACCTCTTGTCAGGGGCGGTTGCACCGCCCAGTCTCGCTCTGAGACTGAGCCCAGGCGGTGCCACCGCCTGGCTGGGGCGGTTCAACCGCTTGGCAGAAATCAGGGTCCGAATGGGTTGATCCATTCGGCCCAATTTGGGTTTTTCAAGGGCCCAATTGCCCCAAGATTAAGTTAATGGGATCACCTCCCATTTCCAACTTGATCATTTTGCTACCTATGATATTTCCTAAGACATTTACTACAACTTGCTCCGGTGCATCAATCACTTCTTCCGGCGAGCTTCTGACGAACTTCCGTCGATCATCCGATGAACCCTCGGTGATGCTCCTACGGACTTCCGGCAAACTCTTGGACTTGCGACGATCCACTTGGTGAGTTCCGACGAGCTTCTTTGGCAAGCTCATGGACTTCTCGGATTTGTTCCCGTAGAACCTCCGACGACTGTCCGAACTTCCGTCGAACTCTCGAACTCCCAACGTGATCATTGTCTTGATTCCAGCGTAACTCCTGCTGCATATCTTACTTTCATCGTAGTTAATCCTACACACTTATCTCAACATATAAATTAGATAACAAATGACAATTGACTTCATCATCAAAACCCGAGATTCAACATAAATGACATAATTTATTTTGAGAAATCTCCCTTTTAGTAAATAACAAAAAGAAACATGGGAGTTCAAAAACAAGATCTTTATTCATATCAAAATTTCAAGTATCAATATCGAGAATTTAAGATCATGATATAGATAAAGACATTCTTATAGCAAAAAAGTGTCATAAGAGAACACATCTCGATTCATGTATAATATCTCTCAATTCATTATAAATCATAAAAATTATAATTCTAACAAATCATGATTCATTTAGACAGTAGATGGTAAAAAGAAACATTAAGGATAAAAGATCTCAATTTATATAGGGTAAATCTCGAAGTTACAAATCTGAAAGAATCAAGATAAAGCTCATTCAAATTCAAATCGTCAAATCAAAATCATTTTCAAGAGATTCACAAAAGCATAATATACATGGATTCATTAATATTTTATCGAAAAATCAATAGAGATGGAAAATGTATTCCCCTTTTTTGTGTGTTTCATTTTAAGTGATTGATTTCATATAAGAATGCTTAAGTTTTTCGTATGAAATCTATACATCACAATTTAAAATCAAAAGAGCAAATCTTATCACAGAAATCATCAAGATCAATAAACCATAATTTACCCAAAAATCATCATTACTTCAAATGATCAGGCATAATTTAAATATAAAATCGTCAAGCATGATACTTACATTATTTCATATAAGCATGCCTTTTTCATTTATGCCAAATCAAAACATGCATCATTTTTAAAACCAAAAAATAACTTTCATTACGGTATAAACCGATAAGCCATAAATCACAAAAATCATCATGCATAATTTTGAAATATAAATTTATTAAGCATGATCATTATGTATAAAATAAAATCATCAATTATGGTATCAAAAAATTTAATATTTTCATTACATCATTAAACATGTAATTTTCATAATCACTTTCAAATTTAGCTAGAAAAAGAAAAGCATGATCCCCTTCTTTTTTTTTACATTTTATATACTAATTTAAAAACAACATATAAAATGCATCAAGTAATTTCAAAATAAATTAAGGAGGTTTCGGGTGAGTCATTTACCTCATCGTCGAGAGCCGTTAAGGCGAAGTTCGTCATTTCGTCTTTATCGGTTTATTCCTCGTCATCGGATGAGCTCGATTCATCCCAAAGTGATTCCTTCTTCTTGCGTTCATAACAAGTAGTTATGTTCCTTTAAGTTTATTTTTGTTCTTTGATTATTGTTTTAAAATCTTTTTAAGCTTTATTGTGAGAAGTTCAAGTTCATCATCACTTGAGCTTTCGCTCAAGTGGTCCTTTTTTGTTCTAAGTGTAAAATCCTTCCTGTTCTTTGTAGAGTTGTTCTTGAGTTATTCATGTGCATTGTACGTCATTTTATAGGTCATCAAAAACCCTATAAGTTCTTCAATCGGAAAATGGTTCAAATCTTTTGATTCTTGTATTGCTATTACTTTCGAATCTCAATTTTTAAAAAGTGATCGTAAAACTTTATTCACAAGTTTAAATTTGAAAAACTTTTACCAAAAGCTTTTAGACTATTGGCGATATCTGTAAAATGGGTGTACATGTCTCCAATACTCTCACTTGGTTCTATTCGAAATAATTCAAAATCATGTATCAAAAGATTTATTCTAGAATCTTTTACTCTACTAGTGTCTTCATGTGTGATTTCAAGAGTGTGTCATATATCGAAAGTCGTTTCGCAAGTAGAAACCCGATTAAACTTATTTTTATCCAAAGCGCAAAATAAGGCATTCATAGCCTTTGCATTTAAAGAGAAAGTCTTCTTTTCTAACTCATTCCAATTATTCATTGGAAGAGAAGACTTTTGAAAATCAAATTCGACTATATTCTATAAATCGAGATTCAACGAAAGCAAGAAAACTCTTATTCGAGTTTTTCAATATGTGTAGTTTGTCCCATTGAACATGGGAGGACGAATGAGAGAGTGACCCTCTTGAAAGCCGAATATAGCCATTTCTTTTTGGGTGTTAAACCAAATGAGAAAAAACATAACTCTGATACTAACTATTAGGAACGAGGCGGCACTAAGAGGGGGGGTGAATTAGTGCAGCGGATAAAATCACTTCGGTTCAAAAAACTCATTTCGATTAAACCCTTTTCGTAAAGATGCTTGAATTGAAAGTGTACAGAAGAGTATAGCAAATAAGGAAGTTTGCAGTTAAAGTAAATTGCTCAAAAGAAATGTAAACCGAGTTTATAGCAGTTCGATCGTTGTGACCTACATCCACTCCCGATTCCTCTTCCGTCAAGGCCACCGGCATCCACTAACGGTCTTCCTTCAATGGGTGAAGACCAACTACCCTTTTGCACCTCTCTTCTCCTTTTCATAGGTTTAGGAGATAACCTTTTACAAGCACTCACTTCTCCTAAACAGAATTCTAAACTTAGATCAGAGGATGGGATCTCTCAAGTGATTGCAATAGTATTTTCCCACTTTTAAGCTCTCTGTGCTTATGTGTGTTAACCAGGCATGAGAGGGGTATTTATAGGCCTTAAGTTGATTCAAACTTAGAGCCTAAAAAGGTCTTATCCCTGGTTTCTCGGATCCTAGCGGTACCACAGCCTATGTTGGGCGGTACCACCGCCTACAACACTAACACTGGCGGGACCACCGCCCAGTCTAGCAGTACCACCACTTAGAAGATTGTGTCTATGCAGTATCACCGCCCAAACTTGCGGTACCACTGCCTGACACTGCCATTGGGTGGTACCACTATCTGATACAGTCTCGGAGATTGTGTCACGATAATACCATATATTGAGTCATTGTTTAGGCCTTTCATTAGGCCCAACATAGTCCATACATATGCCCAACCGACCCCTAACTGGGTTAGCCCAATTCCAATCCTAATTATGTGCTAACTACGAAATTTAAGACATTTACTAAGTTAAACAAGTCCGAAAGTCTAGGTTTCTTCCGGCGATCTTCTGGCGAACTTTCGACGATCTCTCGGCAATGTTCCAGCGGAGTCTCGGCAAGCTCCTGGACTTCACAATGATCTTCTTGGTGAGTTTCGATGAGCTTCTTCAGTAAGCTCCTGGTCTTCTTGGTCAATTCCGACAGAACTTCCGATGAACGTCCGAACTTCCGATGAACTCTCAAACTCCCAACGAAATCACTTTCTTGACTCCAGGACTTTATTTTGCTTTATGCCTTGATCACTATCGTAGTTAATCCTGCATAAATAAAATCTACTTCGATATAGATAATTAATACTAAGCTAATCAAATATTGTTCGATATGTCATTGGTTCATTGACGCTTCATCTGATTATTCGACGCATTGTCCTCTCTTGCGGCCTATTGCTCAATCAGCTAATTGACCTTCACAACTCTAATTTCCTTAGCACATTATCCACTTTTCTTGGCTTGATGCCCGAACTCATAGCCCGAAGCCTTCTGTCGATACGTCAACCGATCCTTCGGCTCGACATCTAATCTTCTGACATATTTTTCTCCGGCCCAACATGATTCTTCCTACTTTAATTGTCTCTCACTGATCGAAGCATCTTGTGTTACTCAAAATACAGATCAAATCATAAACCCTATCAATTGGTTTCATCATTAAAATTCGATATTTAACATAAATATGTTGAAAAGATACTGAGTGTCCTCCTCCTCCTTAAGTCTTATGATCAATCTAAAAGAGGTGTGAGGATTGTAAAAAGTTGTCTCCTAAACCTGTAAAAAAGAAAAAGTATTGTAAGAGGGTGGTTGGTCTTCACCTATTAAAAGAAGATCGTTAGTGGACGCCGGTAGCCTCAACGAAGGTGGAATCGAAAGTGGATCTAAGTTACAACAACCAAACTACTATAAATTCAATGTGCTTTCTTTCTATACCATTTCTTTCATACGTTATATTCTCATCACTCACTAATTTACTTGCTAATTGCCCTCAATCACTTACGAATGTTTTTAAGTTTAAACGCTTTTTCGGATATAAGCTTTATCAAACAAATCTTTGGATCAATTTCATTTTTATCAAAAGCACTAATCCACCACCCCTAGTGCCAACTTAATCCTAACAATAATAACATTCTAATGAGTAGTATCTATACCTTTTGCAAACATAGTATTGTATTTTAGATCTTTTAGAAATTCTACCACGTCTGTGGCCTCGGCTAGGTCCTCAACTATAACCTTGACCTCTTTAGTTAAAATTTTCTCTATCACCTTCATTATTTTGAGATTCTTGATTAGTTTAATTTCTATCATCTCTTCCTTTTTGTCTATGACCACTTCCCTCTTTGAGATTTTGATTTATCTTTATTTTCAAGAATAAACTTGATTTCTAGTGCTTGCTCTATATATTTTTCTTCTCCTCTTTTTCGAAGTCTTTATTGATGAACTTGAAGAGAACTCATTAGTTGTTCTAAAGATATTTGTTCCAAATCTTTAGACTCTTCAATCGCTATAATAATAAAATCAAACTTTGGATCTAGATATCTTAGTAATATTTTATTACTCTTTGATCACTTATTTGTTCACTATTTCATCTCATTTGATGAACAATAGAAATAGTATTAGAAGTACTCAGAAATATACTTAGAAATACCTTATTGTAATTTTTCAAACTCAGCTCGTAAAACTTGTAGACAAAACTTTTTTAATCTTATCCACACTACCAAATGCTTTTTGAAGCATTTCCCAAGACTCTTTAGAAGTATTTGCTGGAGCGATGTTCTAGAATAATGTATCATCAAGCCCTTGGTAAATCATGAATAAAGTTTTTTTTCTCCTTCTTCCTTTTATCTTTGAGTTGTTTTCTTGCTTCTACATTCATTGCTCCTACTTCTACTGGACTTAATTCAGCAAATCCATCTTCAATGATCTCCGATACATCTTAGGAGCCTAGAAGAACCTTCATTTGAATACATCATATATCATAATTTTCTTTTATCTGATGGGGATATAAAGAGGAATAACCTTTGTATATAAACAAATACTAGAAGACCATAATACGCAACGGAATTAAATAGAAACACAATCAAATAGAACACCAAGATATACGTGGAAAACCCCTTCAATGTGAAGGGTAAAAACCATGGGGCAAACTAGAGATAATCCACTATGAGAATAATAAATATACAAATCTCAATCTCTTGCCCTAAACCCTAGCAACAACCACAAGAGAATAACTGGGATACAAGGATCACGTCACTGCCCACAATATCTAAAACCTCCCCAAGTAATCATAGCAAGAGTCTACTATAGATTTGATCTAACCTGAGATGAGAACACCGCTAGATGATTGAGAACAGTCTCTCTACATTGTCCTTGTCTTCTTCCCTTTCTTTCTCTTCCTTTTCTGCCTTGTTCTCCTTCTTCTCTTTGGAATCTCGTGGCCATCAAGATCTACCTCATTGCTGCCTTTTTATAGCCCTTTTCTGCTTCTAAAACGCAGCCACCACACCCCCCTAATCTTAATTAGGGTTAGGTTAAGAGGGGGTATGGGCTGTGGGCTGCCCTAGCCCACATGGGCTGAATATGGGCTGCCCTAGCCCACATGGGCTGAATATGGGCTATTAGCCCAACAACCTCCCCCTTCAGCCCATAAGGGAGGCTATCACATGACTCCTCAATGTGAAGCCATGCCAACCAACTGTCGGCATATCTCTTGTCTTTCTTTTGGTAAGGTCTTCGTCAACATGTCTGCTCCGTTGTCATTTGTATGAATTTTCTGAAGCTGCAACTACTTCTCTTCAAATACATTTCGAATCCAGTGGTATTTGACATCTATATGCTTTGATTTGGAATGAAACATTAGGTTCTTACAAAAATGGATGGTACTCTGGCTGTCACAATGCACCACATAATTTTTCTGTTTCAGCCCCAATTCTTGTAAGAATTCTTTCATCCATAACATTTCTTTGCATACCTCTGTAGCAGCAATATATTCTTCTTCTGTGGTAGAGAGAACAATACACCTTTGCAACCTGGATTGCCATGACACAGCTCCCCCTACAAAAGTAAGTACATAACCTGAAGTAGACTTTCTCGTATCTATATCTCTTGCCATATATGCATCTGTGTAACTTGTCAACGCATGCGGTCCACCTCCAAAGCTTAAACAAACCTTAGAGCTCCCTCTGAGATATCTAAAAATCCACTTCACTGCTGCCCAGTGCTCTTTGCCTGGATTTGCAAGAAATCTGATAGTAACACCCACTGCATATGCGATGTCCGGCCTCGTACATACCATTGCATACATTAAACTTCCAACTGCTGAAGCATAAGGAACAATTTGCATTTTCTCCTTCTCCTCATCACTTGACGGACTCTGTTCTGAGCACAACTTGAAGTGACCTGCAAGAGGAGAACCAACTGGTTTTGCGTTGCTCATACTGAATCTTTCCAATACCTTCTCGATGTATTTCTCCTGTGACAACCAAATCTTCTTGTTTTTCCTGTCATGGGAAATCTGCATGCCTAGTATTTGCTTTGCTGGCCCCATGTCCTTCATTGCAAAAGACTCACTCAGTTTCTTCTTCAACCTGTCAATTTTAGACATATCTTTCCCAAGAATAAGCATGTCATCAACATAAAGTAAGAGAATAATAAAATCCTCACCAAACCATTTGATGTACACACAATGATCTGAAGCCGTTCTTTTGTATCCATTTTCTATCATAAATGAATCAAACTTTTTGTACCACTCTCTTGGAGCTTGCTTTAGCCCATACAAGCTCTTCTTCAACTTGCAGACAAAATTATCTTTACCTTTGACTTTGAAGCCTTCTGGTTGCTCCATATAAATTTTCTCCTCCAAATCACCATGAAGGAAAGCTGTCTTCACATCTAACTGCTCAACCTCCAAGTCCTGGCTAGCAGCAATATCAAGAGCAACACGAATAGAAGACATTTTAACAACAGGAGAGAAAATCTCTTCAAAGTCAATACCTTTCTTTTGACCAAAGCCTTTCACAACCAATCTAGCTTTGTACTTTAGTTGAGAACAATATTCTTGAGTCTTCAACCTAAAATCCCACTTGTTCTTCAAGGCCTTCATTCCATTTGGTAGCAGCACCAAATTATAAGTGTGGTTCTTCTGAAGAGCATCCATCTCTTCCTGCATAGCAACTAACCACTTCTCTTTCTGCTCACTTTCAACTGCTTCTTGGTAACTTTCTAGTTCACCAGCATCGGTAAGCATCACATACTCATCTGTAGAGTATCTTCTGGAAGATTGACGTTGTCTAGAAGATCTTCTCAACTAAGGTTCTGTTGGAACTTGCTCTCCTACTTCTTCTTGCTCAACATGTCCTACAAGTAGATCAACATCAAGCTCTACACTATCTTCCTGCACATCTCCCCCATCACCACGATATACTAGAGGAATAACTGGGTCACAATCTGCTAATCCTTCTGTAGAAGTCTTGGCCTGTGTCTTCTTCTTCAAATCTTCAAAGGTTTGATCCTCAAAGAAGACTACATCTCTGCTTCTGAATACCTTCTGCTTTTCTGGATCCCAAAGCCTGTAACCAAAATGATCATATGAGTAACCAAGAAAAATACATTCTTTAGACTTACCATCCAGCTTGGACCTCTCATTGTCTGGAATATGTGCAAATGCGCGACAACCAAATACTCTCAAATGCTTGTAGGAAACATCTTTCTCTGACCATACATGCTCTGCAACATCACCATCTAGGGCTGTACATGGTGATAAGTTGATCACATCAACTACAGTCCTCAAAGCCTCATTCCAAAATCTTTTGGGTAGCTTGGCTTGTAAAAGCATACATCTAATTTTTTCCATGATGGTGCGGTTCATCCTCTCTGCAATTGCATTATATTGAGGTGTACTAGGAACTGTCATCTCATGTTGGATCCCATGTGACCTACAATAGTCATTAAACAATCCTGTATACTCACCACCATTATCTGATCTTATGCATTTCAATTTCCTTTTTATCTCCCTTTCAACCCTAGCATGAAACTCTTTGAAGACATTAATAACCTGATCTTTGGTCTTCAAAGCATAGGCCCAAACTTTCCTGGAAAAATCATCTATAAAAGTGACAAAATAAAGTGCACCACTTATACCAAGAACATTAACAGATCCACCAAGAGTTTTTGTCCTCAAACGACCACATACATCTGTATAAACACGGTCTAAGGCATGTATTTTTCTAGACAAAGCAGCACTAGCAAATGAAACTCTATGTTGTTTACCAGCCAAACAATCAATACAAGGGTTCAGATGTATACCTCTGAGATCTGGCAATACCTCTCTCTTGGAAAGAGCTTGCAACCCCTTCTCGCTCATGTGTCCCAATCACCTATGCCACAACTCCATACTGAAGTCTTTCTCTATAGCATTTAACTGCTCACCATAAGCTTTAGCATGCAACCTGTACAAAGTATGACATTTCTTTCCACTAGCTATAACAAGAGAACCCTTACTGAGCTTCCATTGCCCTCTGTGAAATCTGCTTTCATAGTCTTCATCATCTAGTCTTCCAACTGAAATTAAATTCAGCCTCAAGTCAATCACATGCCTCACATCCTTAAGCACCAACTTGCAGCCAAAGTTGGTCTTTAAATGGATATCACCTATGCCAATGATGTCTATTGTGCCATAGTTGCCCATCTTGACAACACCAAAGTTTCCAAACCTGTATGTAGCAAAAAACTCCCTCCGTGGTGTAGCATGATAAGAAGCACCTGTGTCAATCACCCACTCAAGATCCTGACACACACAAGAAAAAATATCATCAGAAGGAGACAAAATCAAATAATCACCACCCTGTAGTTGTAGTATTATCCTTTGACTCTGTGGACTCCTGTTCTTTTCCCTTTTTCTTGTTCTTCTTAGGTTGCTTACATTAGTTCTTGTAATGTCCTTTCTCACCACAATTATAGCAAACAATATCTTTTCTTGATCTTAACTTGCTCCTACCCATACGTGAATTGCTTCTAGACTTTGACCTTCATCTGTTCTCTGAGATAAGTGCCTGTGAATCATTCTGAGATGTTGCTGAACTCTTTCTTCTCAACTCCTCATTCAACAAACTGCTTGTTACTTGACTCATAGTGACAATACCATCTGGCGCGGAATTACTAAGGGAAACCACCAGTGTCTCCCAACTTTCTAGTAATGAACTAAGAAGTAACAATGCCTGCAACTCATTATCAAGAGACATTTTCATAGAGGATAACTGGTCAGTAATACTCTGCATTTCATTTAAATGCTCAGCAATAGAAGCACCCTCTCTATATTTTAGGTTCACAAGTTTTCTGATCAAAAAAGCTTTATTGTCAATTGTTTTTCTTTCATAGAGACTTTCCAATTTTTTCCAAAGAGAATATGTAGAAATTTCAGTAAAAACATGGTGAAAGACACTATCATCAAGCCACTATCTAATAAACCCAATTATTTTTCGATCTAACCTCTTCCACTCATCATCTGTCATAGTTGTATGTTTTGCACTATCCCCCTACAAAGGTCCATACAAATCTTTGCAATGCAAGAGATCTTCCATTCTTGGTTTCCATATCATCCAATTATTTCCATTCAAACTAATCATGCGAGAAATATTACTGGCCTCCATGTTCAAATACAAAAATTAAATCACCAAAACCCCGCTCTGATACTAGTTGATGGGGATATAAAGAGGAATAACCTTTGTATATGAACAAATACCAGAAGACCATAATACGCAGCGGAATTAAATAGAAACACAATCAAACAGAACACCAAGATATACATGGAAAACCCCTTCAATGTGAAAGGTAAAAATCACGGGGCAAACTAGAGATAAATTATTATGAGAATAATGAATATACAAATCTCAATCTCTTGCCCTAAACCCTAGCAACAACCATAAGAGAATAACTAAGATACAATGATCACGTCACTGCCCACAATATCTAAAACCTCCCCAAGTAATCACAGCAAGAGTCTACTGTAGATTTGATCTAACTTGAGATGAGAATACTGCTAGATGATTGAGAACAGTCTCTCTGCGTTGTCCTTGTCTTCTTCCCTTTCTTTCTCTTCCTTTTCTGCCTTGTTCTCCTTCTTCTCTTTGGAATCCCGTGGCCATCAAGATCTGCCTCGTTGCTGCCTTTTTATAGTCTTTTTCTGCTTCTAAAACGCAGCCACCACACCCCCATAATCTTAATTAGGGTTAAGTTAAGAGGGGGTGTAGGCTGTGGGCTGCCCTAGCCCACATAGGTTGAATATGGGCTATCAGTCCAACATTATCAATCTAGGGATCTAGAGTTGGATAGTGCTTAAGGAAAAGGTCATAGCTTAACCTGAACTCTAATAGCAAATGTTAAACTAGATAGAGATAGAGGTATCACACAAAGAAAGAGCAGGACAAAGACAAAATATTATATCTTTCGCTCAAAACTCTTTACAACTTCAAAAACTTTATTTGTTTTATGACCCAATATATAATATATGAGGTTTATATAGTCACCATATATATGGTATATTAATTATATTTAATACAAGTCACTTTTTTCTAATAAATTCTTTCAAGAATTAATAGTTAATTTGGTTTATCTAAATCTAATCTATTTTTTCGCAATAAATCTCTTTCTTGATTCAATAAACCTTTTTATAATAACTTAAAATTCCAATAGAATGAACTTAATTATCTCGGAAGCACTTAGGATGTATGAATTTAATTGGCTATTCTTTGGCACTCACATGAATTCTTGTCAGTAGGCAATGCGTTTAATAAATCAGTCAAATTAGCCGCAGCATAAACTCAATTTATTGAGTGTGTTGAACGATCATATTTGGAAGCCTTTTAGATTTTATTTGCAACCATTACGATGAGATAGCGTTGAAATTTACCGGATTCTCAAACCCAATTTGGCTACTGGTCTTCAAATGGATTTCGAAAATAATTCGAGTGTCTTTATTTCTATTTGTATTTGTGTCGACCTCAATTAGTTACTAATATGGATTATGTGAGTCCTGATCCTTATTTCTCTCTCTCTCTCTCTCTCTCTCTCTCTCTCTCAAGCACACAAACAAAGAGAGAAGTAAACAAATGATAGGCTGCTTTGAATTCGACAGCACGAAAGGTCACTCGGTGACTGTCTTGCTCAATCGACGCCTTGTCATCTTTTGTTTCTCAGACCCTTCGACATGGAATGTAGTTCGAAAGAATAAGTATATGAAGTCCGATAAATTACATGAGTTTAGACGGTATTAATATCGTATGCAAATTTGTTATTCGAAATGTTTTAGATTTTATTATATTTGAGTTGAGTTCTAACCAAAAATGCTTGGAAGGGCTTAAATGTCATTGTCACTATTTCTTTTGCTTTTTTTTATATTCCTATCTAAGAATTGTGATGGTTAGATTTGAAATGGCATTTGTTTGTTTTACATTCGTTTGATATTTAGATAATGTATCCCCTTAAAAATGCACAATATATTTGTAATTGTATTGCGTTTAAACTAATATGGTTAAAACCTTTGAATAAAAATTCAGTATCTATATAGTTAATTTAACACACACAAAAAAAAAAACCATTAATTTAATATAATAAAAAGAAAAAAAGAAAAAGAAAAGAACCTCTTCCCTCGCTTCAAGTCTCTTATAAGCGACACACATCCTTGGTACTTTTTCTTCTTCGTGTAAACTTGAGCATCCATCAGTAATGGCCTTATCTCCAACATTCCTTCTACCAACAATGGCGGATGTAGGTGCTTTTTTGTACTAACTCCACGTCTTCTACCTACGTCTTTGATGCTAGCGAAGACATGGACAGCACAATTACCAGCTGAGATCATACACAGTGGCATCCTGCAGCAGAAACAGAGGAACCTATGTGCCCAAGCTGGTGTAACATGTCTCCTTCCAACCGCAAGGCAGCAGCTCGAGCCCTAGAAAGAGCAGGTGGAGCGTGAACGCCGGTCCTCACCATGGCCGGGACCAGAGTCGTAACTCAAGCAGGTCTCCTTTTTTGTGTGACTGCGGTTTATGTGGCTGCAGAGGGGAAAGCAGATGCATTCCCATGTTCCTACCTGAAAAGGAGCTCCCACTATCTCCTAGTGGGGCTCAAAAGCATGCATGCATGATCTATTGGCTACAGTGGCCCAAAGCCTTTCCTCCCTCTTGTGATGTGGAAAAAGGGAGAAAGCAAAGATAGCAATGGGGGCCATGCAGAGCACTCATAGTCTCTGTCTCTGTCTCTGTCTCTGCCGCAGTCGCAGTCTCAGTCTGAGTCTCAGTCGCCGTCCACCACCACTACCAACACCACCACCACCACCACCACCACCTCCATCTTTTGCTAGATTGCAGAAGCACTCGTCCTAAGATTCCTTCCTCCCACCACACCGTCCTTGGCTCACCAGATAACGACCCCTTGCATCCTTTGTTTCGATATCCATTCATATATATATATATATATATATATATATATATTAGATATATGCTTAAAACTTTCTACCCTGATAGCACCATGTCACCTAATCTCCATCATTTCTCATCTTCTTTATTATTGCCTCTTGTGAATTATTGTAGTGAAGCCCACTGACCGGTTTAAATTAGGATGCAAAGCTTTCTTCTTCTTTTAGTTTTTATATATGATTGGAGTGGATCCCTTCCCAGTTGGTGTCCTTGTCCTGTGTACTACCACAAAAGAAATATATCATTCTGCAACGCTGCTCGCAACATAAACCAGCGAAAGAAGATTACAATAGAAGACTCTCAGAACAAACACAAGAAGAATTGAAGGAAAGCAATACAAAGAAGAAGAAGAAAAAATACAGAGAAGAATGGTGGTGATATATTCTGGCAGGATTAAAAGACTTTCCCCTTTTTCTCTTTCTTCCCTTCTCTCGACGACGCTGCCCTTTGTCTTCTCGCCTGTCAGCTCCCCTCACCTGCAGCTTAATTTCCCGTACGTGCCCAACCTTAAGGAAAACGCCCCCCCCCCACCCCCTCCCGCACGTGCTAGGCACTATGGCCTTCCTCTCTCTCTCTCTCTCTCTCTCTCTCTCTCTCTCTCTCTCTCTCACGGCTTCCACGCGCTCGCCCATACCACCGGTTGCGCCTTCCACGCGAGGAATATCCCGGCACCGGCACCGGCATCGGCACCGACCTCCGACGCCTCCCGCATCGACCACCCCTCCCTGTATCTCCGCAGCAGGGCCTTTACGTCGTCGGTCACGTCCTCGCTGAACTCCGCCGGCTCAAACCCTGAGGCCCGCATCCGCCTCGACCACCCCGCCGCCGTGTCGCGCCGCTCCGTTGATTCCGATGCCGCGCACGCTACCAGATCCACGACCGCCCGTCCTGCCGCCCGCTCTAGCGCCAGTCGCTCGTTGCTCGTCTTCGGGAAGTTCTCCTCCAACGACTCGAAGTACGCCGAGAAGAACCGTAAGCTCTCGTTGAACACCTTCAGAAAGGCCTCCCCGTCCTCCTCCCCTCCCTCGCAGGCGACGAGCTTGGCTTCCTCCTCGACGACCGTGACGATCAGCGGCTGGAGCCGGTGGAAGGCCTCGACGAGCGCGTCGCGACAGTGGCCGGCTGGGGAAACTCTATGGAGCGTGTTGACGCAGTTGACGGCGAGGACGGCGCTCCCGCCGTCCCGGAGGTCGAGCTGATCGAGGTCGAGCTCTGACAGGTCGCCGGGGTGATGAACTACATTGAATCGGAAGGGGACGCCCATTAGTCTCGCGAACTTCTCCATCCGCTGCCCGATTTCCTTCATAACCTTCTGTACAACAGACGAGGGCGAGGACGAGGACGAGGGCGAGGATGACTGTGATGATGACGACGATACGACGGTGGTAATGGACAGGTGCGGCGTGTCGTCGGAAGACCGCGTCGCAAGCGCCTCGAGTAGGGTCGGCCACTGCGTGCAGAAGGTATTGCTGAGATCAAGAATGTGGAATCTCTGCGTCCCGCTCGAAGCCGAGCTCTCGAGGAAGGACTCGAGGATAGCGCCGTTGGCGGCGACGTGACCGAAGGAGGACCAGGGGCTGAGTTCCTGGAAGCGGAGCGCGGTGCGGCGGGTGGAGTCGAAGGAGCAGTTGCGATCGGAGACAACAGAGAGGGTGCGCAGGGTACGCGGGCCGGAGGACGTCAAGCGCGCGAAGAGGCCCTGGAGAAAGTAGGCGGCCAGCTTCTGATCCACGTCGCCGTAAGGGGATGAGAGCTCATTCAACACCCACATCAGCTGCTGCACCCTCTGGCTGTCGCAGGCGGCAACGGCGCGTGCGCATTCCGGCAGAAGCTTAGATACCCACCGGACTCCGGCGCCGCCGACATTGCCTGACGACGAGGATGGAGAAGAAAAGTCGATGTTGAGGTCCCGAAGAAGAGACGAGTCGTCGGGATCAACAAGTGGAGCCGAGGTGGGCGTGGTGGCGGCGGCAGAGGAGGGAGGGTGGTGGCGGTGCTGTGACGATGGGCCGGAGGAGAAGTCTTCATCCATGTAAAGACGAGAACTGTTGGTGCCGCATTCTTCCTGATACTGCTCCCCTTGTTGATGGTGCAAAGAGCTTGTGAAATAGTGGTTATGGTGGTGGTAGGTTTGGTGAGCTTTGGAGGCTGATCTCGAGCTACCAGAAGTGCGGTTGGAATTGAGGGAAGACTGTTGATCAGATGATCGCAGGTTAACCAATCTAAATAGCGTGTCCATCTACCCGAGAGAACAATTGCTTGTCGCCAGCTTTACCTCTCCACACATAGAGATTGACGAACAGACGGCAGAAGACTATGTACACGGTAGGAGGCGAAGAGAGAGAGAGAGGATCTAGGAATTGGAATTTAGCTGAGGGACGGGCTAATTTGTAGCTTTTGAGAGTGGGGGAGAAAGAGTGGGAGGAGGAAGGAGGTGGGGAGGGGAATCTAAGGAGGTGGGTGTGGAGGTGTTGGTGAGTGCATGCTTCTCAATGGGGCCAATGAGAGATTTGCCTTTATCTTGATGCTTTTTGGTGCAGCAGATGAGCGAGATGAGGGCTGTTCTCCAATTTTTCTCATGGCTTGCTTTCCTCCTCTTCGCTTGCTGTCATCTCTCTTTCATGATGTTGCATTTGGTGGCAGTGAGACTGGTACGTACGTGGGCCTGGAATCATGCATACACACACAAAGGTCAGCAAAAGGAAAAGAATCCAACCCAGCTTGCAGGAGGCAACAGTGCCTGGAGGAAGACGAGGATCTACAGCTTTCCCTTGCGTTGTTGAGGTGGCGATGGAGTTGTGTCTTCTGACATCCATACGAGAGAGGGAGACCAGCGAGAAGAGAAAAGCTGGAGAGCGTGCATTACCACCACCACCATCATCATCATCACATTCCATCACCACCTTCTCGATTCACTTTATTGCAAGCTTAATCATAATTATTGACAGCGAGCCTTTTTTTTATTACCATAAATTTGGATAGTGTACATCAACTTGCATCAAAGGAAAAAAAAAGAAAAATCATACAATATTCTTGACGGAAAGGTAAAGAAGCTCATATTTCGGAAACGTATTTGAATATCAGCTTCCACCGTCGGTAATTCTTCTCCTATTTCTGTGGGGAATTTTCTTAGAAATTATACGTTACCACAACTTTCATTACGTGAAAGTTTAGAGGGAACTTAATTTCGGCAATTGGAAGTTTAGTGCCACATTGTTTATTAGTTTAGGCATGGCTGTGTCATCAGTCTTCTGGTTCTCTTTATCAAAGCAAAAAACCCTAAACAGTATTAGTTTTGAGGAAGCCATGCTTTGGAAATCAAGTTTTAGGAATTTGACCTCCGTTTATGTGCTTGATTCGGAGCAAGTAAAATGTACTGTTCAACTCAATTTCTACAGCCTCCATTTATGTGCTCTTTCATCCCATGCATGTCTTCTTGTTATTTATTTTTATTATTATTTTTTTCTACTATCAGTTCTTCTTCTTAGGGGACAAAAATACATAACTTCCTACTTTGTGCGCGTGTGTGTGTTAAGTGAATTAAAATTCAAGCTTAAAAAGACCTTTATACATACACCTTCTCACATACAACTCACAGTATTTTCCTACTCTCTCTCTCTCTCTCTCTCTCTCTCTCTCTCTCTCTCTCTCTCTCTCTATATATATATATATATATATATATATATATATATTCCTTACTTCATATAGAAGTACTTTCATGCTTGAATACTTTGGTCCTAACTTGACCAAGGTCATAGATATTGTTATATTAAATATCAATTCAACTTTAAAATCTAAATTATTAGACTTTGGATCAGAATCAATATATGTATGTCAATGATTCTCTCAATTATTCTTTTAAGCCTCTTTTCAATCTTTCCTCGTACACAAATATCCCATATTTCATCACGAGGGAGAACCGCTGCACAGAGCTCCAGTTGTCTAGCATTGCACTATGTTTCATCCCTGTCTTAAGGCAAAATCATTCATCGTTCTTCCTATACCTATTCTGAAACATCATAAGTATGGAGAACCGCCTGCTTTGGTGTCGTTCTCGTCTTTTGTTTGTCACGGGAATCGCAGAATGTTCCATGGGTGTTCTCTCCTTGTCATTGGTTCCTTTTCTTTACGGCCGAAGCCATCCATACCTCCTGTGAACCATCGCGGACAACTCCCTAGTTGGAGCTCATGCTGTCTTTTGTCCGTCATGAGAACCGGATAAACTTTGGTGGATGCGTGCTCGTGGAAGCTCTCCTTTCAAACGAAGGAAGCCAACGTCCGTACGTCATCATCATCCGTTTGCCTTTGTCTTGCTATTAATATTATATGTGGCATCTCCTGACCTCGCAACTGACATCTAACATGTGAACTCCAAAACAATTATCGTTGTTCTTTCCGGAAGACACTTCGATTACGGTGAGAGGGGTTGCAAAAGACTCAAACTCAGCATATGAGTTTGGTAAATTGATGCTTAATCTTTCAAAGAAGAACAACTATCAAAGAGGTTCACTAATTTATTTTCGATTGAGTGCTTAAACAAGCTACAGACCTGTAAACTTTCTCATGTGCATGTTCATTGGATCGATCAGCGTATTGTGCAAAGTGTAATCAAGCCTATCATGTTCCAAGGTTTAATTAATTAGTTTCTGGTTTGAGTATAGATTTGTTATAGATACTTAACACGATAGAGTCTTATATGGGAGGTTATAGGGGGGTGGGGGGAGGGGGGTGATGGGATATAAAGAGAAATAAACTTTTGTATATGAACAAAACGTAGCAAAATTAAATGGAATCACAATCAAATATAACACCAAGATTTACGTGGAAAATCCCTCCAATATGAAGGGTAAAAACCACGGGATAGACTAGAAATAATTCACTATAAGAATAATAAATATACAAATCTCAATCTCTTGCTCAAAACCCTAGCAACAATCACAAAAGAATAACTGGGATACAAGGATCACATCACTATACATAATATATAAATTCTTCCTAAGTAATCACAACAAAAATTTACTATAGATCTGATCTAACCTGAGATGAAAACACTGCTGAATGATTGAGAACAGTCTCACTGCATTGTCCTTGTCTTCTTCTCTTTCTTTCTCTTATTTTACTACCTTGTTCTCTTCCTTTTTGAATCAAGTTGCTATAGTAATTTTCGCCCTTGCTGTTTCCTTTTTTCTACCTTAATTTCGCAACCCTAACTCTCCCTTAATTAGATCTAGGGTTTAGTCAAAGGGGAGATGGGTTGTGGTCTATTAAAGCCCAATATGGGTTGAACTATGGGCTGTTGGGCTGTTAGCCCAACAACCTCCCCCTTTAGCCCATAAGGGAGGTTGTCCCATGACTCCTCAATGTGAAGTCATGTCGATCAACTGTCGGCATTTCTCCTGTCTTTCTTTTGGTAAAGTCTTTATCAATATGTCTGCTCCATTATCATCTGTATGGATTTTGTGAAGCTGCAACTGCTTCTCTTCAAATGCATTTCGAATCCAATGGTATCTGACATCTATATGCTTTGACTTGAAATGAAACATTAGGTTCTTACACAAATGGATGTCACTCTGGCTATCACAATGCACCACATAATTTTTCTGTTTTAGCCCCAATTTTTGTAAGAATTCTTTCATCTATAATTTTTCTTTGCAAACCTCTATAGTAGCAATATATTCTGCCTCTATGGCAGAGAGTAATATACCTTTGCAATCTAGATTATCATGACATAGCTCCCACTACAAAAGTAAGTACATAACCTGATGTGGACTTCCTAGTATCTATGTCTCTTGCCATATCTACATCTGTGTAACCTGTCAACATAGGTGGTCCACCTCCAAAGCTTAAATAAACCTTAGAGCTCCCTCTAAGATATCTAAAAATCAACTTCATTGTTGCCCAGTGCTCTTTGTCTGGATTTGTAAGAAATCTGTTAGTAACACTAACTGCATATACGATGTCTAGCCTTGTACATATCATTGCATACATTAAACTTCTAACTACTGAAGCATAAGGAACCTTTTGCATTTTCTCCTTCTCCTTGTCACTTGATAGACTATGTTCTGAGCATAACTTGAAGTGACCTATAAAAGGAGAACCAACTGGCTTTGCATTGCTCATACTAAACCTTTCTAATACCTTCTCGATGTATTTCTCCTGTAACAAGCAAATCGTCTTGGTTTTTCTGTAACGAGAAATCTGCATGCCCAGTATTTACTTTGCTAGCCCCATGTCCTTTATTACAAAATACTCACTCAATTCTTTCTTCAACCTGTCAATTTTAGATATATCTTTCTCAAGAATAAACATGTCATTAACATAAAGTAAGAGAATAATATAATTCTCACCAAACCATTTGATGTATACACAATGATCTGAAGTCAGTTTTTTGTATCTATTTTCTGTTATAAATGAATCAAACTTTCTGTACCATTATCTTGGAGCTTGTTTCAGCCCATACAAGCTCTTCTTCAGCTTACAAACAAAGTTCTCTTTACCTTTGACTTTGAAGCTTTTTTGTTGCTCTATATAAATTTCTTCCTCCAAATCATCACGAAGGAAAGTTGTCTTCACATCTAACTACTCAACCTCCAAGTCCTAGCTAGCAGCAATACCAAGAGCAACATGAATAGAAGACATTTTAACAACAGGAGAAAAAATCTTTTCAAAGTCAATACCTTTCTTTTGACCAAACCTTTCATAATCAATTTAGCTTTGTACTTTGGTAGTGATCAATATTTTTCAGTCTTCTACTTGAAAACTCACTTGTTCTTCAAGGCCATCATTCCCTTTGGTAGTAATACCAAATCATAAGTGTGGTTCTTTTGAAGAGCTTCCATCTCTTCTTACATAGCAACTAACCACTTCTTTTTTTGCTCACTTTCAACTACTTCTTGGTAACTCTCTGGTTTACCTACATTAGTAAGCATCACATACTCATCTGTAGAGTATCTTCTAGAAGGTTGACGTTATCTAGAAGATCTTCTCAACTAAGGTTCTATAGGAAGTTGCTCTCCAACTTCTTCTTACTCAACATGTCCCATAGGTATATCAACATCAGGCTCTATACCATCTTCTTGTATATCTCCCCCATCACCATGATATACTAAAGGAGTAATTAGGTTATAATCTGCTAATCCTTCTGCAGAAGTCTTGGTTGGTGCCTTCTTCTTTAAATCCTGAAAGGTTTGATCCTCAAAGAAGATTACATCTATGCTTCTAAACACCTTCTGCTTTTATGGATCTCAAAGCCTGTAACTAAAATAATCATGTGAGTAGCCAAGAAAAATATATTCTTTAGTCTTACCATCCAGCTTGAACCTTTCATTGTCTAGAATATATGCAAATGCACGACAACCAAACACTCTCAAATGCCTATAGAAAATATCTTTCCCTGATCATACATGCTCTGCAACATCACCATCTAGGGTTGTATATGGTGACAATTTGATCACATCAACTATAGTCCTCAAAGCCTTATCCCAAAATATTTTGGGTAGCTTGACTTGTGAAAGCATACATCTGATCTTTTCTATAATGGTGCGGTTCATCCTCTCTGCATAGCATTATGCTGATATGTACCAGGAACTGTCATCTCATGTTGAATCCCATGTGACCTGCAATAATCATTAAATAATCCTATGTACTCATCACCATTATCTGATCTTATGCATTCCAATTATCTTTCTATCTCTCTTTCAACCCTAGCATGAAATTCTATGAAGATATTAATAACCTGATCTTTAGTCTTCAAAGCATAGGCCCAAACTTCTTTAGAAAAATCATCTATAAAAGTAACAAAATAATGTGCACTACTAATGCCAAAAACATTAACAGATCCACAAGGAGTTTTTATCCTGAAAGGACCATATACATATGTATAAACACGGTCTAAGGCATACATTTTTCTAGACAAAGTAGGACTAGCAAATGAAACTATGTATTGTTTACTAGCCAAACAATCAATACAATGGTTCAAATATATACCTTTAAGGTTTGGCAATACCTCTCTCTTGGAAAGAGCTTGCAGCCCTGTCTCACTCATGTGTCCCAATCGCCTATGTCATAACTCCATGCTGAAGTCTTTTTCTGTAACATTTAACTGCTCACCATAAGCTTTAGCATGCAACATGTATAAAGTATGACATTTCTTTCCACTAGCCACAATAAGAGAACCCTTACTGAGCTTCCATTGCCCTCTGTGAAATCTGCTGGCATAGTCTTCATCATCTAACATTCCAATTGAAATTAAATTTAGTCTCAAGTCAACCACATGTTTCACATCCTTAAACACCAACTTGTTATTCTTTATTTGGATATCACCCATGTCAATGATGTCTGTCGTGCCATAGTTGCCCATCTTGACAACACCAAAATTTTCAGACCTATATGTAGCAAAAAACTCTCTCCATAGTATAGCATGATAAGAAGCACCTGTGTCAATCACCCACTCAAGATCCTGACACATACAAGAAAAAATATCATCAAAAAGGAGACAAAATCAAATAATCACCCCCTTGCACTATAGCTGTGATATTATCTTTTGATTATGTAAACTCCACTTTTTTTCCCTTTTTCTTACTCTTCTTAGGTTACTTACATTGATTTTTGTAATTTTCTTTTTCACCATAGTTATAGCAAACAATATCTTTTCTTGATCTTGACTTGCTTCTACCCATGCATGAACTACTTCTAGACTTTGACCTTCCTTTGTTCTCAAAGATAAATGCTTGTGAATCATTCTGAGATGTTGTTGAATTCTTTCTTCTCAATTCCTCATTCAACAAACTGCTTGTTACTTGACTCATTGTGACAACATCATCTGGCGTAGAATTACTAAGGGAAACCACTAGTGTCTCTCAACTTTCTAGTAATGAACTGAGAAGTAAAATTACTTGTAACTCATCATCAAGAGACATTTTCATAGAGGATAACTGATTAGTAATACTATGTATTTCATTCAAATGCTTAGCAATAGAAGCACCCTCTCTATATTTTAGGTTTACAAGTTTTCTAATCAAAAAAGCTTTGTTGTTAGCTATTTTTCTTTCATAGAGTCCTTCTAACTTTCTTCAAAGAGAATATGCAGAACTTTCAGTAGAAACATGGTAAAAGACACTATCATCAAGCCACTGTCGAATAAACCCAACTGTTTTTTGATCTAACCTCTTCCACTCATCATCTGTCATAGTTGTGGGTTTTGCACTATCCCCTGTAAAGATCCATACAAATCTTTACAATACATGAGATCTTCCATTCTTGGTTTCCATATCATCTAATTGTTTCTATTCAAACTAATCATGTGAGAAACACCACTAGCCTCCATGTTCAAATATAAAATTAAATCACCAAAATCCTACTCTGATACTAGTTGATAGGATATAAAGAGAAATAAACTTTTGTATATAAATAAATATTAGCAGACCATACGTAGTGGAATTAAATGGAATCACAATAAAATAAAACACCAAGATTTACGTGAAAAACCCCTTCAATATGAAGGGTAAAAATCACGAGGCAAACTAGAGATAATTCACTATAAGAATAATGAATATATAAATCTCAATCTCTTGTCAAAACCCTAGCAACAATCACAAGAGAATAACTAGGATACAAGGATCACATCATTGTACACAATATCTAAATTCTCCCTAACTAATCACAGCAAGAATTTACTATAAATCTAATTTAACTTGAGATGAAAACACTACTTCACGATTAAACTGCCCTATTAGTTATAGGAACATTAGTTATTAACATCCTTTAGTTATTTATTAGTTAAAACCCATATGACGAATCGTGTAGTTAAATCAAAAATTTTTTTTTTTTTTTTTTTTGACAAGATTCCAAAGTGTGTACGTTGTCTTGCCATTTACAACTATGTCAGTGGCTTGTCTAGAAAAAATAGACAGATTTGATGGCACCTTTATGGATTGAAAAGAGTTGGATAGAGGAGGAGTATGATTGATACATGGATGGATAGCTTAGTATGGACGCAGGCCCCCAGACGGTTTTTATATTCGATGGAAAGGCACATACATACATAGAATGCGCCCAAGGGGTCGAGTGTACCCGCCACTGCTACTAATGAGTCAAGAGGCATTACTTAATCTCCGCTCTCCAACCAAGAAGTGACCCTCGTCCCTTTTTAATAGACGTCTTGTTAGTTGAGTGATTCAACTAATAGCTTTAAAATGTTTTTGAGACTTGGAGGATTGGGGGCATTGGGTGTTCAATCAAACGGAATTGGATAACTACGCAGCAACAGGTCAGGTCAGGTCAGGTCAGGTCAGGTGTCAACTATGCTCATCAAATTGTTGCCGTCTTGGGGCCCATTCCAAATAGTTTGTGTTTTTCCGATTGTCTTAAACCAAGGATTTATTGTCGGACTTTATGTAGATCGCTTTATGCGGAAACAGTCTCTCTACTTGTGGAGATAGTGCCTAAACAGATCTCTCTCTCTCTCTCTCTCTCTCTCTCTCTCTTTCTCTCTGTCGTCTCTCGATAGTTTTTAAGTTTGGAGAAGTGAGATTCGAAAGCCACGACGACGAGGTAAATATTGCATCCCGAATTGAGAGACAGTGAACCGCACCCGCACATAGCCCACAAAGAAACGATGAGCATCAAGGAGTGTGGTATTTGTTTTCCTTGAATAAGTGATAGTGGCATCATGGACTATTATAGTCGAGTAATGGATGTGCAATTAATCACAGCAGAGGCAGAAACAAAGGATCACAGGTGACAGACATTAGATCCCAACCATATCGATTTTTACGGAGACCATAATCTATCAAATTTAGGAGGAGAAAACAAAAGTAGTGTGACAACCATTAGTTCCTCTCAGTATGCATTACAAATACAGGAACATAAAATAAGCAAGACCGAGGCAAACAAGACCAGTGCACATATGAACTACATGGTGTGTAGTGAAGCTCCCAATGGTTTGCACGTTTTTTTTGAAACCATCATTGCTGAGGATCCCAGTTTAAAAAGGAAAACCATCAAGCAAATTAGGAATCTTCTGTATCGCAATGGCAAGCAATAGTATACAACTGTGTGGACCAGCCACCCACAGACAACTTCCACGCACCTGTTTCGGAAAAAAAAAAAAAAGAGGTGCATTGTAGTCACAACACTTTCAGCTGATTGTGACATGGTCAGCTGTCTTGATCCCTCTGGTCAACCAATGCGACTGGCCCTTTAGCATCCTTTGAAGACGTAGAGGGCACAATACCACGTCCAGCAGCAAACTCGTTTTCCTGTGATTGCATGGATGATGGACCCTTTTCTTCTTCGATAGGGAGAGTACGTTTTGATCCTTCAAGAGCCATTCCTAGGACAATGTTATCTTCGAAAGCAGATCTGGCAACTTGTGGCTTCACTGTCTGCACGCTCTCAGCTTCATTCTTTGCATCAATATGTTCGGTAACAGCCTCCGGTAAAGGAGGCTTTTGGCTACCAGAATTTGGAGTTGGCCCTGATGAATCCAGGCTTTCAAGGTGTGTCGTGGATGGAGAACTGGAAGATGGTGCTACTACCGCATCGGCTTTCATGTTCTTAGGTGAAGCATCCCCAGAATCTTCCTTCTTCTGCTGGTGCTTGTTGAGGTTGTTTGGAGCTGTGCCACCATGAGTTAGCTTGGGCTCTTGTGTTGTAGCAGTCTTCCTGGTTTGGTTTTCATTTGCACGTGATGTTGAACGAGGCTTTACTTTGTCATCATCATTGATTCTTGATTGAGAATCGACCAAAAGAAATGGACGACTAGATGCTGCAGAATGTCTGAAAACACTCTCTGCGAAAAGACTATTTTCTATGTCAGGATCACCATACATCTTCTGGACTGTACGGATAGGAGTTGCAAGTCTAGCTCTGTGATGGCTGATGACTTTGAGTAGATCTAACATAACAGCTTCCTGTTTGTATTCCAACAGCCATCATTTTCTTAGCATTATGTCTTGTTAAGCCATAAATAGAAAACTAACATTATGAGAAAAAACACTGTGTCCATCAGCAGCCAAAAGCAAAATAAGATGTTAAATAATAAGAACTTGATTATCCTGAATATGTGATGCCAGAAAATGAAGACTAGGATAAACCAATAGTGTGGAAGACAAAATGAAAGGTGTAAAGAATGGATGTCCAACATAACTGCTTACATTCACTAAGTGGCTGGACTGTGCAACTAAAGTTGGCTAACCAAAAAATTATCCCAGTATCTGTAAATTTAGACGAGGCTCGAGTTTTGAACATTTAGTTGTTTGGAACTTTGGATCACAGTCAGATTTTAATTAAGTCAGTTCTTTGTATTGTTTTTTGTTAAACTAAGTTTTTGCCAATAAAAGCTTAACTCATTTACTCAAATTTCTTACCACATCTCACTTGCACCCTAATGCGCTATCTCCTCCCTCCTAATCACTGCATTAACCTCTCACCCACTGTGATAACCCCCTCATGCAATCTCCCAGTCATGCCCCTACATCTGGCTTACCAACTTTGTTGATTGATCCACATTCACAACCCTCTGATCCATTCTTGTCTCCAACAAAAATAATCAAGTATGGAAGGCTAGTCCACTATATTGCTTGCAGCAGTCTTACTGCACCTGCCACACCATCTCTCGATAATCCAGGAATTCTAGTTTCATCATCTCTCTCTAATACACAGAACAAATCCTTTCTGTCATCAACTTGGTTTTATTTTCCCTTTGCAGTGTTCCTAATCCCACTTCACCTAAAATGTGAACGTCCTACCAAACCAGTTTAAATTCATAAGACTTGAATTTTGAGTTCAGGCTGGCCAGGTTACATACCACAGGGATGAAACCATTGGTTGTGTGTGAACTATCTATCAATCCTCCAGACTGCTAATAATAACATTTCTCTTTTGAAGTGTTTAACTAGCTTAATGTGTTAGATAAATCTAAAACAAAATCATGGGCCACTTATTGTCTAGTGTGCACATCATGTTGAATCACAAAAGGTAATCCATAAATTGTGGTAAACCAAGACAAATTGGTCAACCGCTTTTGGTCGATAAAGACTAGGCACACGTTACATTTTTGTAAACAATGCTAGGGATCATCTTTAATTAATATTAATATTCATTTGTTCAAAAAGTAGGAAGAAAACAAGGCGCATGTGACATTTTTGTAAACAATGCTAGGCATTCTGATTCTTCTGGACTAAGTACCATAGATAACCAACTCAGAAATTGTTTAATGATTTTCTTTGGCAACAGCACCCATAATGCATTTTTTATGTCTCCCTACAAGACAAAACAGATTCTTCATAGTTACACAGAGTGGATACACTCGAACCTACTTCAACTAAATGCTAAGATTCTATAATAAATTCATTTAAAGAATACTTGAAAAGAAAAATAGGAACTCTTAACTGCATAGTTAATACAAATACTATCCACTTACCTTTACGCAAAGATACTCTTCATGATATGAGGTCTTAACAAAGCATGAAACAAGAATCTGCAATAGGAAGAAATGCAAAAGAATAAGAAACAAGGACACTAAGTAACGATAATATAGTGGATATGGTACAAATATACCAAGCAATACTTCTGATTTGTATCATCTGAGAATATTGAATAAAATTAAAAAAAATAAACTGTATATGTAGTTATTGTACCAATAAGATACACATTTCAATATTGGACCTTGTCAAACCAGTAAATAACTAATCAATATGTACTGATCCAAATAGTACTTAAAAACTGGGCAGAAACAACTGCTTTGATCAAAATGTTATAGTCTTCTTATTGATGTACTACTAGGAAACAAGATCAAGTGCAGCCCTACTGAAAGCTAATTATGATGAATATTCTTCTTTCCAATCTTGTGAACTTAAAAAGCACAAAAGCTTACAGAAACAAGCATAAAAAGAATAAGAAGCACTAATGTACCTACCAAAGCTCATGTTTGCTATCAGTAACTACTTCAATAAAGCAGGAACCAAAAAGTTTATCGCAACAAATTATGCAACTGGAGTAAAACAACACATAGATGATGAACTATATGTGCCTCGCCATCAAATTTTCATCTTTTGGTGATCGGCGTATGAATTTTCATATACCAGGAATATCTTTTTATTTGATGTCTAGTGTTATTTTAAATCCTTTATCATACTATTTATCATCAAACCCTAAGTATTTGCATCAATTATAGCTTTTTCTTCTCTATTTTTTATAAAATCACCTGGTAATTTTTACAAATATTTTACAATCAAAAGTCTAAGGTCTAATGTTGCTAACATGCATCCTATGGAAGTCCCCAATGGCAAAAAAAATTGTCCATCAAAAATGTGCATAACTAAATGAAGCTTACATGGTATCTTCATATATACTAACCATGAGGCCAAAATCATATAAGAAATATGTCCAGTATAGTGATTAATATGGTGATTAACAAGGATTAACTATAAAATCCTTTGCATTTAGACAAAAATTCTCATATCCAACTAAAGGAATTCCACCCCTGAGAATCTGCTGATCCAAATTTACCCCAGATTGCTATGAATCAAGTTCCATATTCCCATTTAATATGGGGATTTCACATGGTTTTGGACCAAACATCCTCAAAATCACACCTTATTGAATTCTGTAATCCAAGTTCCAAAAGAATTTACTTGGAACATTTGAAAAAATCCCAGGATATCAAATGGCTGTGCCAGTGTGCCTTCAGATACATGATGCTTCGAAAGTAAAAAAGTTTAAACATGGTGGCAAATTTTACCAGAAGAGCTTGATTTTCTGGGTCAATATTGTCTAGAAATACTCTTCTATGCAACTTCTGCTGCTCTATTTGAGGATTTTTTGCTAAAACCTTCCGCATATCTGCTACAATGTTCTGTGCATAATAAAAAATATAGAATTTTCAATGCTTGGTTAAAAACAGAAAGAAATCCAAAGCTAGACAAAAAAAGGCTAGATGCAAATCATTGTCCAATTGCAAAGATGGCCCACACTGCTACTCACACTAATTTTATTAACGTCCAAATGGCTGATGGCAAGATGGGTCTTAATACGCCAATGTGTCTTCTTGCTGAGATTTCTCACAACACTAACTGTGAATTTGTGATTGGGAATATAAACTGCTTCACGATCTTCACCTCTTATGATAGTTGGAGACCACCAACCAACATGCTGCAACATTGTTTGGCCCAACAGCAAGTCAGACAAATCTTATGCAAGGAACTTGTTGTACAAAGTAAAAGAAGATGGTTTCCAATAAAATGCTAAAGACAAATATTATCATGTCTTTGTTCAAATAAATATATAAAAGTATTCTCTTGTGTATTAAAACAGAAATTTACTGTAAACTGATCTATTAAAACCAACCTCTACGGAACCAGAAACATCACAGCCCTCAATCTTAGTCTGAATCCATTCATTGGCAACAAATGGACGTGTTGCATGTATCATAACACTTGAAAGAAAATTCGTGAAAATCTGTGAAAACATTTTGAATCTGATTAGCAAAAACTGCACCAGTGACCAGTTTGCACTTAACAAACCTTAAGGAGAAGTTTGCAGGTCAATAATTCCTTTGTTAAAATGGATAAATTGTGACAATACCTCACGACCAGCAAGAGTCAACAGCACTGTTCCAAGACCACCAGCAGTGATCCATTTCTGGGTGGAAAATCCCAACAACTCCATGAATAAAGAAATTGCAGCAACCCAAACTGCTGTGTAGATAGCTTTTCCAGCAAAGTGGAAACCCATCTGCACAAAATTAAAAAAAAAAGACATACGTAAACAGAAAGCCCATTAACTAATAACATAAAAACAAATTACTAGACAGACTGAAGTTGACACGATTACACAAACAAGGGCATAAAGTGCAGAAGACATGATATCATCTTTTGATGCCATTTCATGTATTTCTGTGAAAAACCTTTAGTGTCTGTTTGGCTCCATGGTAAATTTTGAAGAAATTTGTTTTGCCTTGAAAAAAACTCTTTTCTGATGTTTGTTTGATATGAAAATTAGAAAAAAATTAAAACTATTTCTAAGATTTTCAGATGTAACCTTTTGGTTAAGGATTGTATTTTCCCAAAAATGAAAATCTCTCAAGAACCTCATGTCAGTGACTTTTCTGTAAGCTTTCCAAAAATACAGTTAACTTCCTAACGCATTCCAATTGCAAAATAATGAAAAGATAACTGGTTCCATTTCCTTTTCCTACAATCCAAGCAACTTCCATTTTTTCCCCGTGTGTTTTCTTGCAAAGAAACAGACCCACATTGAGAAATAGATAAGCACTAAAACATAAACCAAGATCTATTCTCTTTGAATAAACCAGATGCATCTAACAGTTATATAATTAACTTCTTTGAAATTAACTGTCAAAAATTTCACAATAATTATGAAACTAATAGTACTTGCTTATCATTAAGAATGAAATCTGATAACAGCTGCTGCAGAAGGCATTTTTTTTCATTAAGCCTCATAACCTTACAGGCAATGAGATAATTTTTAGATATGAAATAAGGAAATCTTTTTTGGATCACTTTCCTTGGCAAAGCTCCACCACAAATAATAATAAAGTATTCTCCATAAAAAAATTCATTTACTAAAAAGTCGAATAAAGGATCTTAGCAGTCTGTTCAGTATAGTGCAATTGTAGTTGTTGTAAAATGTCCAGCAAATTTCTTCAGATTAACCTCAAATTTTAAAAATAATTCAAACAGATGCACTTAATGAATAGCATGACAAACATACTTTTCTTGTATCATCAGCGCCACTGTGCTCCATGAAGAATTTCTGTGACTGCTGAATGAAGCTGAGAAGAATAAACAAAATAAAACAAGTACTTATTAACAGTGTCATACATTCAGTGATATATAAAGTGTAACTGAGAAGAATAAATAAAATAAAACAAGTACTTATTAACAATGTCGTACATTTGGTGATATATAATATTAAGTGTAACCTCTAAGAGCTAATACAGGAACAATCTTTCAAGGAAACCAAGAAGATAAAGAGAATACAGATTGATGAAAACTGAAAAAGGAATCACATAAGAGCCAGTACTAACCCACAACAAATTATATTCAATTTTCTGTTCTTCATGACCATTTTGCAAAAATATGTTTATATCATATACATCTTTTAACCTCCTAAAAAGCATGCCAAGCTACTGAAAGCTAAAAATAGTATTGATAGATGGGCACACATGAGAACAATTAAAATTGCTCATGGTCGAAAATCTAAGTTAGAATTCCCACCACTGAGTCATGGGAAGTACCAAGACAACCACAGAATATGTGGCGTCAACAAGTGAGAAATCAACAAAATGACTGCAGCAATTGTTTCTGTTTTTAAATTACTATCATCCTCACCTTGATAAACAATAGGCAACAGCCAGCACCGTTGATAAAGATCTTACAAAATTAAGAATACGTATTTTAACTGCTTGGCTCGATTCCGAGGTTAGAACTACAGGATCCAGAAACCTGTCAGTAGATTTTGTTAAAGAATGTTATTACATATAAAAGGAGCACTAAATTTATGGGACTCCACAAAAACAAGGTATCATGTATGTCAGCACACCTGCAAATAAGTATGGTTCCAGTCCAAATGAGGAGCGGCTGAATATATGAGGTTGACATATAGTATGTTTTGCTCTTTTTCCAGTTACTATCATTCTATTGGAGCATTGAAAAAAAATATGTTATATTATGAACTCCTATAATTATAGGTAAAAACATGTAGCTGTGATGAGAACACATAAGTACTTACATAAAATAGGCCTCTCAGGTACCGCATCAGTGGCCCAAGACCCCATACAGCAAAAGCAATGATCCCAACAGCAGGGATTAAATGGTAAGAGTGATGGTTTCCAAGCAACACATTGCATGACCTATGAGATAGTCAATCAACTTAATTTTATGCTTCTATCCACAGTTGTGATATTGAGCAACAAAACATTGACATGAAATTGAAAATTAAAAGCACATCAATCAGTACACAACAAGCCATCTCCAAAAGCCAGTCAGGCTTCTCATGAACTTTAGCAAAAGAGTAATATTTAATATTTACAGACTTCAGTTTTCCGTTATGCAAAGTTAATTGCATCTGGAATAGCCTAAACTATTCTAAAATCTAAAACTAGCCCAATATATTTTAGAGTCTAGAAGTAGCCTAATCTATTTTGTAAGCTACATAAATAACCTTCAAGATAATTTTCACCGATAATAGGATCTTGGCCAGACATGCACTCTTTATATTTGTCTTAGCATTTTATTTAGTAATTATTTAACAGCAATGAAGCAACAAATTCATCCCTCCAAATATATAGAGCATGGATGTCAATATCACAGTTTGGAATAACAGATGGTCCACCACATCAAATCTTCCATATATAACATCATAGATATGTCAACAAAATAATTTTTTAATCTACAATACTAGATATAATAAATCCTGATAGTTGTAACTCATGATAAAAGAAAATACTTGGAACTCAAATCCCAGAACTAGAGAAGGTCATAAGAAGAAGATAACATATCAATTGGATTATGTAACCATAGTATGCTCGAGACCAAGAACATTGAACAAAAAACTAAACTCATGCCCCTGCTGTAATATAATAGTTGAAATACTACATGTAACTTAGTGAGATAAATTATCAGAAAAATAGAGCTATTTTGTTGAGAAAGCATATAGATGGTGCAACAAAGGTGTGAGAATGAACTTTTATGCAGATTGTCCGTTAAATAATGGCCCATGTTATTTATATTGGATTCCAATCCTCCAAACATCTTCAACAAAGAACGACCCAACTGAGTTGTCATGGACCAACAATAAGTAGCTTAGTTGTGCTACTTGATAAGATGTAAGAGAACTATAAACAAATGACTAAAGCAACATTTCAACATCCTATGCAATACTAGGGAGCAAAAATCAAGATGTTCTATCATTGTCAATGAAATCGTTGAGCATTGATTAAAAATATTCTAATTTATCTGGCTGTTCCAGAATATCAGCAATGAAGTAACAAAGCAACAAAGTGACTCACTAAAACTACTAGGTGGTGAAGCACCCTGTCAGCTGACCCAGTAGCCAAGAACACGAGTCCATAATGATCCTGATCATAATTGGCCCACCACTTTCTTTAAAGGTAATCAAATGAGTATGAAGGCATACAATCAAAACTGACCAATTCTTCATTCATCGGGACAAGTGATTCAACTATGAAAGCACCTGACTCCAGGAAAGAGAAAGGAGAAAGGAAGAGAAGAGGTACAATATGGACTATGGAGTATATACTAACTGCTAAAATAATTATAATTCTTTCAATGAGTAACTCTACTGGATCAAGGCCACAACTACAGCAGCATTAAGGGAACACTATGGAACAGCCATTGAGAAAAGTAAAGGAGTGCAAATAGAAGTGATTCAATTTGTACTATTATAAGAGTAAAAGAGAAGAGATGCATTAATAGAGAACATCACTTCATGAGAATTCTATTTGATTCTTCTCATGTTTTGAAGAAAGGAAAAACTTTTTTGTTGTGGTATAACCCATCGTTTGATGTACCACCCGAAACGGCATGGTACAGGCAGTATCTACTGGTCCAACAGCTGATCGGAACACGAACAGCCCTATATTGGACGGTATAGCAGTTGGGGGACATATTGAATGACACATCCTTCATACCGGGTGAAATGGTCGAAATTTGACTATTACTGACTTGTACCGGTTGGTGGCCCAGATTGAATTGGTTCCAACATTTAGTTGGACCCATTTGAATGCCTATTTAACCCCATTTCTCCTCCCTCTTTGATCCTATTTCAATCTCACATCTTCTAACACTCTTTCTTACTCAATCACTCCCTCTTTCTCATAAATTCTTACTCTTGTTCAATATCAATGGAAGAACCATTAGAACATGCCGCAGAGATGCTCATCAACATCTAAAAAATATAAATCCACTGTCCCCTCCATATTTGAATATGTTTTATTAAAATAGAACTAAATTTGCATTTAGTTCTAATTAAAAAAACCCCTAAACTAAACTTTTTCCTAATTTTCATGTATTTTTGGATATTTTCTGGGTTTTTTTGGAAACTATCAACACATTCTGACATATCATGTGTTGGTACGCTAGTACAAACTGGCACATGCCGAATCAGCCAAAGACTGGCTGTGCCGATCGGCATGAAATTGCAGTCCTTGGTATGGACTGGGTAACAAATTAGCATGATGATATGAAATGGAATATTTAAGTGTGTAATATCAGTTTTTACCCACAGAAAAGAAAGAAAAACATCTGAAATTCATGAATCAATATCTTGTAGATTATTAAGCATCAAATTAATGCAATACCTAGTCAAAGACAAGGTGGTATTCCTCAGAAGAGGAATCACATGTTCTGAGAATGGTATAGTAGAAGACTGACACTTGAAAACACTGTATCTGTGTGGAATGCAGAACATTGGCTTGTGTACCCTGTCTGAAATATGGGAACTCCAAGCACCTTGTCGCTGCATGCAAAGTTGGATATGCATGAGAAAATATTATAAGCAAATTAAATCGCATAAATTTTCCCTTTAAGAAAAAATATACTAGAAGTTTGTGTTTCTTAAAAATTGATGCATCATTTTTTATCTAGGAAAAAAAATCCTAAATTCACAAATTAAAAGGCAGTAGAAGAAAAGAAGTCCAATTTCCATATATCATCGTTTGAAGCGCACATTGATGAGGTAACAGTGACTTTATTTTTTTTTTGCAAAGTTGTAAGACAGGATTTGATTTCAAGACCTTGCCATCAACATTCAAAATCCTCGCCAGCTAGACAAGCTGACATCTTAAAAAAATTATCAGATAATGTTTCAAGGGTGACAAATTGTATTTGTCTAAGAAATAGTAACAAGACAAGAAAGATACATATATATGTTTTTGAAACTAAAACAATTAAAACACAAAGATTGATATGTGACGAAGAGAAAAATGAAATGAATCAGAGATCATCTACATATTGAAAAAATTGGAATCTTCTCCCACCAGCAAAAGTCAGATGTTTTAACTTTATATCAGGATGGCTCATGCATATCAATGACCTAAACTAGGTATATAATCCATCAACATAAGCTATTTATCCATTCCCTGCATCTCCTATAATTTTTTTTATTTCACTTTTCTATTCCTACCTTTCTGAAAGGTCCTTTCATTACTTGCTGCATGCTATATAACATAAGAAGCAAGCAAAGAAAGGATATATAGGACAGAACTTAGAAATAACATTGAAGAAGATGAAATGATGAGGACAAAAACAAAATAAAGTTCATGTTATCCTCAACAATAACTAAAAAGTTAGTAACAATAGTGTAAATTAATGACCTAGAACTATTATCTTACCAGTTTAAGCTAAAGTAAAAGTAACAAGAATATTAACCATTACTGACTCTGTAGTTAACAAGAATATTAACTATTATCTTACCAGTTTATGCTGAAAAAAGCACCAAGGTCCAAAAACGCTCGAGACGCTAGGCGCTCGCCCGAGCAAAGTGAGGCGCTAAAATATAAAAATATATAATATAATTAATAAATATAATTATTTAAATAAAAATATGCTATTAAATTAAAAAAAATAGGTACAAAATCACAATAAATAAATAAATAATAATAGTATATTTTTTATTTTTAAATAAAAAAATACTATTAAATAAATAAAAATTAATAGTATTAAAATAAAAATAATATATTATTAATCTAATAAATAAAAATATTATTATTAGTATACAGTTAACAGTATATTGTTATTATACTGTTAACAGTATAGTGAGAAGTGTGTGAGAAGACCGAGACTATTGAGGCAACGGTAGCGGTAGCAGGCGATAGCCATAGCTGGAGTGGGAGCGGGAGCAGTGAGCGGTAGCGGCAGCGGGAGCGGCAAGCGACAGCGGGAGTGGCGACAGCAGCGATTGTGGCAGCGACGAGTAGCGATAATAGCGACGAGCAACGATAGTGGCAGTGGCAGCAGAGAGCAACGACAGCAGAGAAAAAATCTCGGCGGCAAAATCGCGAGTGTTAGGGTTAGGGAAGTCGGGGAAATCATGAGAGGGAGCCTAATATCGGTGATTTAGTTGGTTCAGTTGAACCAACTAAAGCACCGAAGACCAATCAGACCTAAAAATCTGGTTCGGTCGCTTGGTTTAACCCAGGCGCTCGCCTAAAGCACCCAGCGCCTGGGCTCGGGTGAGCGCCCAGGCGGAGCCTCTTTGAAGCGCGTCGCCTGGAAATGAAGCTAGGCGCTCGGGCCTCGCCTCGCCTAGGCGAGCGCCTATTATAATCACTGATCTAGACCATCCATATAAAAAGTAGCATACATCTACAAAGAAGACGAGTGCTTGAATTAAATTTGTTATTATAACTATAGCAGCCTGGGATCTATTTCTAAACCCTACATGTCATGGTATGTCCTTCAAAAAATGTGCCTGCTTAAATCTAAAGGAGACTATTCAATACTAGATAACTGAAATTTAATATTTTCATAAAATAAAAAAGGCATCCAAAAAGATATAGTTCTTTATGGATTATGCCAGGTTTGACTATTCAATATACTAAATAACACCTTATTCAGCACTTCATTTCAATTATTTTCATTGCCTGACTTCTCAAGAAGTAGAATTTACTTCTAACTTCAACACCTAAGCACTAATGGCATCAAGTACACCATGGTTTGCCTTTATGCAAGTACATTGATTCAGATAACTTACCATCATAATGGAGAGAAAAAAAAGACAAAGATGATAAAATTTTAACCAATGTGAAAGCAGTTGCAATTTGGTGTCATAAGTAAAAAAAGACAGTGAATCCTTTGACGCATAAGTTTAACATCAATGTGACACTGAAGTCTCCTCAAACAAATTGTTAGCTAATCAAAAATCACAGCTTACCTTAAAATCAACCTAAATGACTAGCATAGAATTTTTTTTGCTATGACTAACAGATAACAAATCATGTTAACAAGAATACTCTGACGAGAATATTCTTGAAAAAAGAAATCAACTTAGAAAATAGGAGCACAACACTGTATCTTAAAACACAAGTCCTGCTTTAAAGCACTATTTTACAGGATAGACATAATATTAAATCTGAAATACCACTTTTCCATTCACAATCACCTTCAGCCTATTATTGTTTTCTTTCATGACTTGCTATGATTGAATTACAAAAAGAATAAGCAAGCATCAAAGAGTCTGTGTCGCAACTGAAAGCACTGAACACTAAATATGTGACTATTATTGGCACAAATTAAGCACAACTACAACAAAATAATATGGTAAAAATTCCTTTGAGAATGATTAACATACCGAAGCGCAAGAAGAAAGGGGAAAGGTCTTCAAGCAGTACAATTTGTTTATTTTGTAGCACTGCAAAGTCATGGTTGATCTTCAGATACTCATACTAAAGAAGCATAATGTGCCAAAATGAAACAAATATGTAAACAAACTCTGTCTTACCTTAAGTCGGTTGGCGTGGCCGATTCCTCTTACCTTAAGCTGGTTAGTCTGGCCAGTGCTTTGGACAACACCTAGCTCATGGGACAAATGCAAGGAAGATCCAACAGTCATCCTCAAAATGGCATAAAACTTCAATAAATGGGGCTAGGAGCCACAAGTCTTCCCCTTGCTGAACCTTTCCACAGATGAGATCCACAATAACCTATGTATAGTAGGCCCCTGAACCTTCAGAATCCCCACCACAGGATAAGAAAACAAAAGACGAGTAAGAAGGCAGTTATCGGTCATCAACCTAACAAGCACTTGCACTGATCACCTCATAAGACGTTTACAAAAGCTAAAACATTACAAAACAAAGTGTTTCCTGCAAATCGCAAGAGCAAATTAAAAAAAAAAAGTGCCTCATCGCCCCAAAACACTGCTTCTCAAATCACATTTCTCGTAATGTTTTAAGTCGGATTACGAATAGGGTCATTTGCTTTAATCCTAATCGACAAAGAAAACATGAGGCGTCAAGCAGATAAATAGCCCTAACATGATTATGAGGGGAAAACCCCAAGAAACTCATTTTGATGGTGGAAACCCATCGTTTCGTTTAACCCATAATCCAAGAGAAGAACATCAAGCGCTACGTAACCTAAGCCTTCACATGAAATCACAATTACAAAGTATCTACATCACCTGGATACAAAGAATAAAACTTGAAGAGGAACAGAGAAGAGCACCTCTCCGAAAATCAAAGAAAAATCAACCAGCTCGGTACGCTCAGATCAGACACTCGATTTGTCTCCAAGAAAGTCTCGGAGAGCGGAGGACGGAGGACGGAGGACGGAGGACGGAGGACCGGGGAAGGGGAAGGGGAAGGGTACGGGGGGATCGGAGACGACGGACGATGAGTTAGCGTGGCACGAAACGTCCTCGAGGAGGGTTAAAAACATAAGTTATTATACACGTGGCGTCGTTTAGTTGGATATCCGGTGGTGTCTCGAGGTCTTGAGTCGATAGCCGGCCTCGTTGGGTGTTTGAGTATGCGTACGTGGCTGGAGAGCAACACAAAATGCACGAGTAAATTATACGCCCGTAAAGCTTGCGCGAGTTTCTGTGCCTTTCTTGAACCACCACCTCAGCATTCAAGGCATTCGCGTAGAAACTGCAGGTGTGGTAGAATATTTCGACGGTCACATCATCGTACCGAGGAAGGAAGGAATGAAGGAAGGAAGCAAACAAACGAAAAGAGATCATGCGATTTGTCCGAGACGAGAAATCATGTAATCAGAAACACACACCAAAAGATCGAGAAATACATTATATTTTCTTTGCCCACACTTGGAGCCTATAAAGTAAGTGGTCGGTTACAGAAGGATGGGCGTAATTATTAGGCCAACTCGATGAAAATTACTGTAAGTATATATTAAAAAACATTTGAATTGTATTGATTCATTTTATGAATTAATTTAATGTAATACAAAAAGGATAGGAGATTATTTTCGGATAACGATAGAGAGATTACGAGAACCCTCAAGAAAAAGCTCAATAAGATATCTTTTTTTATCGAAAATTCACCCAAAGAGATTAACAAAATTTAAAGAACATATATGGGGCATAATTTGTTAGAACATGAACCGATAATATTTTTAATAAATAAGAAAAAATTAAAGGAAAAAAAGGAACCTGTAATCATTTTTTACGTGGTCCTAAGGTAAATTTCGTTCTCATGCAAGAAGAGAAAGAAAGAACTCGAAGGAGAAGAAAATATCTCTATGAGAAAAATAAATAAATAAAAATGGTTTCACTGCTTTATAGGGAAGACTAAGGTAAGTGAATATTTTAGGTTCAAACAATACGAATCTTATGAAAAGAAAAAAATAAGAAGAGAGTATATATATATATATATATATATATATATATATATATATATATATATATATATATATATATATATATATATATATATATATATATATATATATATATATATATATATATAATTTTGATATTTTCCATTACTCGATCCTAACTATAAAAATTTAAAATTTTCTAATCTTATTAAAAATATTAAGAACAAATAAGAAGTACCGAATATATATTATATAATTATTGAGGTACTTTTATAAGACTTATACCTTAGTATAAGTAGTTTCTATATGAAGGAGACGAAGTGAGGTATTTTTATAATTTCTGATGGAGACGAAGTGAGGTATAAGACTTAATATCAAATATATACTATATAATTATTGAGGTATTTTTATAATTATTGAGGTACTTTTATAAGACTTAATTCCTTAGTATAACTCAAATTATAAAATATTCTATCAAATTATAGAATATTCTATCATAGAATTGCTGCTTATGTGTCTTGATTTATTCTTAAAACTTTTAAAAATTACCCAAAAGAATATATGCGTAAAATGATATCTCGTGGATGCCTTACGTCTTTTTAAGTTAAAATTATTCTTTTATCGCTAAGTAGGAATAATAAACATTCATCGTTGGGGTAAGTAAGGTTGGAGTTAAAATTTATTATTATAATAATATGTTACTCTCTTTAGTTAATCAATCGACTTATTATTATCATATTGAATCTTCTTCCAATGATTGCATTTTATAGAAATTAGATTTTTACAGTTGAAGATCTGCAAACTTATCCCCTAAATGATATCAAGTAATAGTCTTTTTTGTTTTATTATTTTTATACCTTTATAAAGGCTATCCAACATGTTATATAGTCATATTAATTTTTTTAGTATTATTAAGCACATAATTTATTTTATGTTTGATATATATCATGCGTATAAATAACATAATACATAATCAAATTATAATTAATAAACATGCTAAAATAAATATAAATATTTATAATTTATTACAATGAATAAATTCATAAATATAAAAATGATAACGATACCATTACAATTCTAAGGAAATTTAACATATCAAGAAATTAATATTTCTAAGGAAATTCATAAATATATGCATCACATGATATTCTTATATCTTTTAATAGGATTTTGATCAACAGAAACATATTTTAAAGCCCCCACGTTTTTCAAAAGAATTAACATAAAACTCATCATTTTGCATATGGTAGTTTTCTTACCCATTTCATATGTCATAATATTTTTCATAATTTTATATATGCATCATGTTTATCATAATTTCACATATGCATAATACTTTTATCATAAAAACATTATATCTTAATTTTCATAGCCCTAAGGAAGTTCTAGCATCGAGAGCAAGAGAAGAAAATATTATTAGTTCGTCTTCCTAAACAACGGCATCCATATTCTCTCTTGGACCTATCAGTTTTGAGTGAACAAGGACAGTTTCTAACTAAGAGCTACCAAGACCAGCAAGCAAGCAAGTTCTTTTCTTTCAACTTATTATAAGATTCTATAGTTTCGTCTTCATCCTTGACATCGTAACAACAAGTATAGTAGAATTATCAACATCTTTAGTAGTATCAATGAAGGTATTGTTAGTTGAAAGATCAAAGATTGAAAAAGGAAGAATTGATGACAATCGTTTTGTTGTGATTTATCCTTGTCACTTGAGAACTTTTGAGCAATTATCGTTTGAGAACTCTTTGCTAAAGTTATTTGTTTAAATAGTTGAAAATTCACGACAAGAGTATAATGATTTCCTTATACATTTATTTCAGAAAAGAAAAGATGCAACTCCTATACATACTCCTTATACATTAGAGCGATCAATGAAGGTTTGCCATTTTATTGAGTTCGAACCCCGTAAGGATCACAAGGATGATAAATAAAACTGAGATTTGTGGACAATTGATTCCATCAATTTTCATCTCACATCGAAGATTAGCGTTTTGTTATCCGAAGCTATCCTTTTTGCAAAGACGATGACATAATAGTTTAAGAAAAGTAATATTAAGAAAGTCAACGATCAAGATTTTGTGAGAACGATTTTTTTATATAACTCAAGAGAACGATTTTTTGATAACTCAAGAGACCGAAAACTCACTCGAGAAACCAAAAATGAGAACTAACGATTTTTTTCATGTAAAAAAATAAAAACTACAACAAAAAGTTATTTATCCTTGTCACTCGAGAACTTTTGAGCAATTATCGTTTGAGAATTCTTTGCTAAAGTTATTTGTTTAAATAGTTTAAAATTCACAACAAGAGTATATTGATTTTCTTATACATTTATTGCAGAAAAGAAAAGATGCAACTCCTATACATACTCCTTATACATTAGAGCGATCAATGAAGGTTTGCCATTTTATTGAGTTCCAACCCCGCAAGGATCACAAGGATGATAAATAAAACTGAGATTTGGGGACAATTGGTTCCATCAATTTTCATCTCACGTCGAAGATTAGCGTTTTGTTATCCGAAGCTATCCTTTTTGCAAAGACAGTGACATAATAGTATTTATGACTCATCCTTTTTGCAAAGACAATGACATAATAGTATTTATGACTCATCATCGAACGTTAAGAAAAGTAGTATTATGAAAGTCAATGATCAAGATTTTGTGAGAATGATTTTTTTATGTAACTGAAGAGAACGATTTTGTGATAACTCAAGAGACCAAAAACTCATCCAAAAAACCAAAAATGGGAACTAACGATTTTTTCATGTAAAAAAATAAAAACTACAACAAAAAGTATCCTCTATTATAGAAATGGAATTACAATTTAAATAAAACATTAGGTGTATGTATGTATACATACAAAATATAAATAAGTAAATTTCATAGTCTGTTATGTAAAGTGGAAGCAATGATGTACGACTGAAGACGCCTTACAATTTTTTTTACTAATTAATTAATAATTTCATTGATTCCTTAATCAAAATATATTAAGATTTCATCTTAAATTATTTTATTTATGGAGTCCACTTAAAACAAATAATTATCACAACTAATTATAAGAGAAGTTTTCCTCTTTAACTTAACTAGAAGAAAAATGGTTGTTGGCTTAATTATCACAACTATTTAGGACAAACACAAACTCCAAAATGGTCGTTGGCTTCTCTGCTCAGAGGGGCTTCAATGGAAGAGAAGCTCCAGCTATTTTCGAAGGCCTTCAGCATGCTTCTTCTGCGCACCGCTAGACCAGTCTGCTCGTTCAATCTGATGCCAAGCTCATTGTTGACGACCTCAACAACAACTCATCGCCGACTCCATGGTTTTTGAGAGCCATCCTAAACAATATTAGGATGCTTGATGCTTCTTTTTTTTCTTTTCTTGTCATCAAATCTATAAAATGATGCACAACTGATCAATCAAATACAATGTGAAATTAAATTTGAATGGAGGGTTAGTTAGTTCCTTGTTAGATTCTTAATTAAAATGTGACAGATTCATCTTAGATTGTTAGAACATAAATAAATAAGAAAAGTAAATAATTTTTTTATTGATACTCTCTGTTACTCGATCCTAACATAATTTGTTAGAAGAGTTTTATCAATGTAATCATTTGATGGAGGTTAAAAATTTGAATCCTCATCCGATAAATTTTAAAAAAGAGATTATTAGTTGGTCGACTTTCTTGAGATCAATTAAACTCGGCTAGTCAAGATTACTTTCATTTTGAGAGCAATCAATCAATGTAATTCTTCAACATGTTCTCAGGTTTAAAACCCTCACCAATCTCATTCGATCATGAGACTGATACACCAAATCCCAGAAAATTAGTACGACGTGTGGTTGATTTCATTAGACTTCGTCTGCAAACCACGAATCCTTTTCCTCAGCACCTTTCAAAGTTGCACAAGTCCATTATGAAACGATTTTGTCGAAAATGACGAGCATATCAAAGCAACAAAAGTTTGTGAGAACTTCCGATGATAATTCTGCAAACTAAGATGCAACACTTTTTGAGGGTGGCACCCAAAAATCAAGCAGCATTACAAGTTGGCACTAGTGAGAACGCCTCCAATAATAAGAGTGTGAATCTAAATCCCAACAAAACAATTGGTTCCCACAGCATCCAAAACTTCAAAAATATGTCTGTGGATTGTGTTTATTGTACAAAATCCTCCACCATCCAACCACTAAATGCACAATTCATTCCGACATTTAATGGTCAAGGCTTGAGAGCAAGAGCCAAACCAAACTTGGGAGTCCTTTCCAAGGCCTTGGTGTCGAACTCACCGGATATCGTTAGAATGGATTTCGGCTTCAGCTCATGCTGGAGAAGAGCCCCGAGCTTGCCAGAGTTGTTGAGCCTTGCCTTCACTGTTGTCTGGGGATCCAGTGCATGTTGTCCTCCAACAGTCATCGTGTTCTCGTTGGTAGAGAACCTTCTAACGATCTCTGCGACCACAGAGCTCTTCTGCATCTCATCTAAATGGTACACGTACGAAGCTCTAAGAGTGTCTCCCTTATCCGCCCTGATGACAAGAGTGTTACTGGTAAAGATTCCATGGAACTCAGAAGAAGAGGTTTGTGACAAACAACAAAGATGCTTACAGAATGATGGAAGCATTATATTCTGGTTTCTTCAGGCCAATCCCAGCAGTATATTTGATGAAAGTTCCAGAGGCAGTATCAAAGCCAGCCTCTGCACCAAATGCAATGCCTTGGGCACCAACTGTCCCAGAAAGTTCAACTAAAGGGTTCTGCTTCAGAGCCACCACGGAGGCAACACTTGCATGATGATGGAGATATTGCACCTCCAGCTGAATGGAGTAAAAATTCGATTTCAGTCTCCAGGCTCATCAGGTCATAATTATTACTGCCATCAAACCTTGTTACCTTTCCTGAGTTATAATCGGGCAGCTTGATAGAAGCAATAGTCTTTGTGGATGGTAAGATTTCTGCCATGGTCAGAGTGGTAGAAATCTGGTAGAAAACGCAGAGAAAAAAAAATCATAACCTCTTCGTTGCTTACTAATTTGTGTCTGACAAGAAGATAATGGGGCGACAAACACACATTCGAATCGGTATCGATTTTGACATTAATGAGGGTATTCTTGTACTTATACTGTGTACCAACATCAAAAGAGTAAAGCCCTCCTTTCTTGACAGCAGCAGAAGTAAGTGCCTGTAGATTGAATCAGAAACAGTTTGGAGTCTGTTAAATGCAGAAAAAGAATACCTCAAGACAAAGAAACCAGAAGAAAATACATGATAATATAACTTCTGGAACAAATAACTTCAGACATGCACAGCTAGCAATTAACATAGTTTGAGATTAAGTCATGAGCATCAATTTTACTAAAATGTGAGAACATAAGGATCACTAGAAAGATGCAAACAACAAAAGAAGAACTACAAATTATGTAAGTGCTACTTCAAAACTGCGACAGAATTTTCTTCAAATTTGTCTCTGAAAATTATCACATTCTGAGCAAAAGTGCCCAGGGTTGGCTGTTAGGGGAAACAGATTAGATTTGTAGTGTGGTGGAGGTTATTGGATCAAGGTTGTAGTATCTGGTGCTTGAAGGAAAGAAACAGGAGATTGATTAATTTGGAGAGAGAGAGAGAGTGAGTAATGGGTGATGATTGATGCAATTTCAAGAAAGAGGGCAACAATGAATGTTTTTAATATGGCAATAGAAATAATCAGGAAAAGACTTGGTAGTCATTACAAAGAAATTAAATTGAAAGACAAAAAAAAAAGTGGGCAGACGACCATTGGCCAAGACAATACTTCTTTAGTTTCTGGTCATCAATGGTGCACCAAGAATTATTAGCAGTTTACACCCCACAAAGAACCTTAACCAGATTTCTCCTGATTATGTAGAACCCATTGACACAGCAGCAAAAACGATAAGGATAAGAATATCAGATAATTACAAAATACATACTCTATGCATTATTAGCTGTTTACAGCCAATATAAAAGACCGTTCAGATTTCTCCTGACTTTGTGGAACCCATCCACAACATATTGAACTCCCAAAAAGACCATAGTAGTATATGAAATGACCAGACCTTGGCCCTATTGCAGATTCCATCTAGTCTTGAGAACACCACATAGGAATTGTTTCAGTATTGTCACAACTTCTTTTGTTAAATAGAAAACAAGATTCTAGAAATATTTGTTCTTCCAAGAGGATGCAATCTCAGGTAAATAAGAAAAATATACAAAATAATTTATCACAATTATGATGGCTATTTCTGCACCTTCAATATTAAGTACCCACATGATCAAGATGCAAAATTTGCACATTTAATGAAATAAAATTCAGGTCATATGAACCACTCCAATAGATTAACATCAAAACTAGTCACAAAACAGGTGGGTACACCTTTTATACAATGTATCACAGTGTCACCATTATTGCCACAGAAAGATGGAAGTCATTTGTCAATGCTAATGGGAGTAACGACACAGCAAAAAGAGGCAAACACTCTTTTTCCACTCATTACCATTATCTGGACACTAAAACAAGCTTTCGAATCTTACTTGATGATACATTACATGGAAATATAGATAGCTTACAGGTGTGAATTAGAAACAAGGGCAAAGGATCCACATAATATGTTTTAAAAAGCACATCATATGTTTAAAAAAGAAATAAGATTCTCTTTGGAATTGATAGTAATGAGGACTGAGAAAGTAAATTACTAATGAAGAAAGAGAGTAAACAAAATATTATTAAAGAATGGGAGAGAGAAGGGAAAGGTTGATATCAAAATTTTCTTCTTTAGAACAAATTACTTAAACGAGTATGTTTTACCTGCCTCATCTATGCAACAGAGCTCTTTCCAACTTGGAAAAGGACTAACGTGATTAAATATTATGACCCCAAGATCTGATCAATCATTGTCATTAATTAAGAACTTCGAGTCCAGATAGACCTCAGTTAAAGAAGATTCTCACTAGATGTTAGCTGCTGTTATCAGACATTATCATGCACTAGCAACTCACCAACTAACCCAGCCAATTGACTTTGCCTATAAAATCTGATCCAAACTGACTCTAATTATAGGGTTAAACCAATGATCAGACCAATCAAATTTATGACTAGAATCAGACTCACCACTAGGAACCAACCTGGGACTCTTAACATGCACTAAGAAACTCACAAACTAACCCAGACAATTGACTTTGCCTATAAAATCTGATCTAAACTCATTCTAACCACAGGGAACCAACCTTGGACTCTTGCTACACATTGTAATAAAAGATGCACCTTCAAATAGATTGGATTGTTGGAATTCAGGGCCCCAACCACCACCAGCATTTGGATCCTTTATACACACTAATGCAGTTCTGCTGTGACACAACTCAGACAGAATGCTCAGATACATCAGCATCGATTAAGAGCTGAATTTCTAATTACTGTCACTCTGTTCCTTTATGCCACAATTAATATTAACATGACCGAATGTAAGAAACTGTTATAACAGATACTAGAGATCCTCCTTATAGATCTTGATAAAAACATAACAAACATTGTTGCTCACCTATCTCACTTTTATGTCATCAGTATCAATTTGTGCCACATATTTCAGGCAGCACTTACCATTCTGTTGGGAAACCTGCTACAAATATTATAAGTACAACAGCACGAGTTTCTGATATGTGCCTTCTTAATATTTGAACATCATGCATCAGTCAACGCTGTATTTCTGTTGGTTTTCTCCCCTGAACCCAACATCTCAAATGGAGATGATCAGCAATACTTCTTTCTTCTAGGAATGGGTCTTTGGTAATATTTGATGCATGGAATCAGACAGCCTACTATAGCTTTTCTTACAATAACCTTGATAATATGTTTTCTAAGTGCAAAGATACTTCTTTTGCTTGCAATTTTCCTTGAAAAATACTTTGCAATGAAAAACCATGTTTGAACCACCTGACAAGGTAATATACTAATTTGGACTAACTGTGGCAAAGCAACTTTCTATCCAAAGCCAATACATTCAAGAAGACAGTAGAGCTTCAATTATAAAAAAGTACCTCTAAAATTTGATTTCTGACACCAAAGGGCCACGAAATCAAGAGAAAAAATACAGCATATTCAAATACAAAAGAAACAAACAAACAAAGAAAAGTTGAAAATTTCAGACGAATTTAATAGTCCAAAGAGTCAAAGCTATATCAAGAAACATCATATCAACCTAATAGTAAATGTAAATCGAAAAAAAAAGAAAAAAACGTAGATTCAGAGAACAGTATAAGAAAGGGCAGTTATTCACATCATTTGAGAAATATAAAATGATAATAAATGAATGAGGTTTTCATAGACAAAGAGGGCATGGAAGAAGCAAAATTCCAGAAGGCAAAAGAAATCCAAAACTCAGAAATAAAAATATGACAGAATCAATTTTCAGGTAATCATATAAAAAGGAAAGCTAGCAAGACACAGCATGATCGCACACAAGGACAACACGTGGCCACATTGAAATACCCAATCAACAGAACAAAAAGTATAACTACATATAATAGGAAAAATCAAATGTGCAGTTAACAGTTAACAGAACAAATAAAACCACATCCAACATTACGAAACTGTGAACCACAGACATGAAGAGCCGCATAAATGGGCATTAAATCGAGGCAGACTATTTAAGCCACCCCAAATTCCAGAAATGACAAAAACCAATCAACCACTTGCAAATCCACCAATTAAGCGGAAAAAAGAAATGCCCATAATTCCAGATACACACGCAGAAGTTATTCCTGATCTCCTTGGAGCAACAAGCGCTACAAATGGGACCATCCTAAATCTTCACAAAGAAAAAGAAACGAACGTCAATCAGATCGGCAGCAACTATTAGATTACGGAGCCAATCAACATGATTCGACATTGAAATTGCAAAACCTAGAAAATAAGCTCGTCATCAAAGATTCCAAATTCATCAGAAATCGACAAGAGCAAAGTAAGGGTAACGGGGAGAGCCGTAGAGGACGATTACCACACCGGAGGCGCTGGAGGTGGAGATGGTTAGCTTCTGGTCGCAGGTGTAGTCCTTGATCAGCAGATCTGAGTTGCCGAACAAAAAAGAACAGAAAACATCAAGTTTCGAGGAAAAAGAGAGATTGGTAAAAGATGAGATACCTTTGGCCGTCCTGCCGATGTCGGAGAATAGCCCCGGTCCTTTCATGGCTGCGGACGAGAAGAGACGGAGTTCTGCTACAGATGTAAAGAGGGAGACCCTACTGGCCTGGGAACAGGGGGGAGTAGAATAAAAATAAAAAAGAAATTAACAATAATAATAATACTTTTCGTGACCGCTCTGGCTTGGCCACTCATCTACGCTCGACGCGAACGACGGGCCCCCCACCCAGCGACTCCACACGAGCCAATGGCTGGGTGAGGAGTAGATGGGCAGAGGTAACACGTACAGGTATCGCTCGCTCGCTCGCTCACCCCGTGAAGCGTTAGCTACGGCCCCACCTCTTCCTCTCCGGCTGCTAATGGCAACTGTCGGCGTGGGGCGCACCGAACGAACGACTAGTTGGTATGTACGAAGATACCAAACGAATCCGATCAGTTATCGCTGGCATACGATGCCGTGAGAATGCACGAGATACGAGGGTAACCCAAAATGACGGCCTTTGTCTTCTTCTTACAATAAAAGGAAATTTAAGAAGGGCAAAAAAAGGCAGCATGCATCATGGCACAATGCTCCAAATGCGTGCGCTTCATCTTTGTACTCTGCCTGTTGATAATTTTATAGCATTATTCATGGCATCCGATCACAAGTCCATATAATCCTATATAGGTTTATAATTATATTCTCGTTTCAAATGTGCCGCTAAACTAAATGATACCTTGGTGTATATTTCTCTCTACAAATCGTGCGGATTTTGGATCCACATCTTTGAGGGGGATGACGCCCAAAAACGTATGTGGATGCTTCTAGTATCAACCTCTCCATGAATCTCAGTTAAGGTAAGAATTAGATTTGTTGAAATGAGCCTCGATTACCAATTTCCTATCGAACGCCATTAGATGACATCTGGAGCAGATCAGTTGATTAAGTACATGCAGTCCAACATGTATTTAAAGCTCGATAACTTTTGGGACACTCCAGAGGGCGTTTCCACGGGGTGGGCCGCGCAACAGAATAAACCAAGACATTCTGGTTAATACGACCATGAAGAATAAGCCGTAGCTCTCATCGTCGCAGGCCCACAGTGATCTGTAGTAATTGAAAACAAAATTTAATTCAAGGTATATGATCAAATGAACTATCGAGAGAATTGATTGGTTGCATAACATGATCATGTCAATGCAATGAAGTAGAAGATGCAAGCGATTGTCATTTAGAGTGGCAAAAGACGCTAGTATAGCTGAACCAGGAAAGAACAAAAAACCTTCGTTTCAAAACAATGCATTATTTACATTAGTGCAAAAACCCTTTGTTATAGTGATTTAGCAAGTTAATTCATGAAAAAACTTGATCCCTAAGAAAATTAGGTCTGTGTTCAAGTGTTTTTGGAGGCACTTGAATTGTGAAATGTCTGATTGGTAGCATTTACATAATAGTTGCGCCAATCATACTGAACAAACTCAAAAACCATCTCATGCGCAGGCAGAACCATAAAAAGGATTTGGATATTTGATTTGATGGCAGAACTGGAGAAAGCTTGGAAAACATAGCGCTACCATGAAGGACGAGGACTAGTTACTTGTGAAGATCATTGATATCAGATATGGAGATCCTCGATGTCCTTCAAGATACTTGCACCACCAGCTGATCTTTGTTCTGCAAGATTCACCACCAGCTGCCCACAGGCACCACTGATGTCTTGGCCCATCTCTTGACGAATTGTTGTCCGGATATTGTATACACCTCTAAGAACTTTTTGGAATGTTCTCACATTCTCTTCACTGCTAGTCCTGAAACAACTCGAATTACCAATCGGATTGAAAGGTATCAAGTTTACCACCTGTCTCCAACTAAAAACTGTTAGAAACTGGATCGGGCATTGTACAAATTTCTTGTGCAGCTTGCACATCCAATATTGAGATGAAGAATTTCCTGAACTAATTAGTTCCTAAAGTACAGATGATGGATGACATCAAGGCTATATTGGCGATCTGACAGTTTATAGGAATGGCACTTCTGAACAGCTAAGCTGCAGAGACATTAAGGCAGTCTGTTTTATGAACATTTCTAAAAAATATGACACGTAAATTTAACATCTCAAACTGAAAAGTCAGTGAAGACCAACAGTGACCTCACAATGGATAACTGTCATAATATAAAGACCATGGCCTGTGGACCAACTCCAAACTGTTTATACCTAATTTTGATCCATTTTCAAACAAAACAAACCTCCATTCAAATAGACAATATTCTTCAACAACACATGGACAAAGCTTTTGAATTCCTAACTCGATGAATCCATGTGATAGTATGCAGCTATTAGGATAACATTTTTCTGGTGAAAGTGGCCAGCTCATTTGACACACACAACAAAAATAGCAGTAAGACAGCTATTGACATAGTAATGTTTTTGCTTCAAATTATCAGAAAAACAAAATATATCAAAAATTATTTTAGCTCATTTATCATAACATTTGCTGCCAAATATAACTTCTCAATCTAGAACTAAAATCAATTTTGCTTATTACAGGAAAACAAGGAAACAATCTAGCATGATTAGATAGGACAAGACCAAAAAACCCTTCAATAATTAACTATAAAAAAATATTTCTGATGAAATGGGTAGCCAAAACAATTCATATCTTGTAGTCAACAAGATAAAGATTCATATGTTGTACCCAACAACTACGACCTTCAGTGATTAAACTATAAAGTCTAATTTTTGTAGCCAAAAGATTCATATTTCTGATGGGATGTTTTTCATATCTTGTAAAGGCATCTTAAGTCAGTACATCACAGCATATCAAAATGTAGTAACCTTTTTTCATTTCTGTGCTTGTTCAAACAAACAAATGCTTTTCATTAAATGGACATAAGAAGTTAATCAGTTTCAAAAGTGGACAGCAAACAATATTTTAGACAATAAGCTCACCACTTTAAATGTTACTAGTAATTTGCCCAGTTGGTGAGCATGCTGCTCGTGATCATTGACCCCATCAAGCATGATGTACTCTACAAAGACTTTCTGCTGACTGCAATCAAGGGTCATAAAAAGATTTGACTAAACTTGAAAATAATAAAGACAACATATTCAGCATATGGGCGCAGTTTCCTAGTTCTCACGTGTTCTTTTGATAGGTCTGTAATGCATCCATAAGTTTTCCCAAAGGAAAAGCTCGTGCTGCTGGCATTATCTGGCAACGAATATCCTGATCTGGTGCATGCAATGACACAGCTAGATTCACAGTTGGAAGGTCAATAGGCAGCTTGTTGATGGCATGAATTATCCCAACCTACAGAATGTATAACAGAAATATTATCATTTTGTGAACTATTAACAGTGACTGTCTATGAAACTTGGCTAATAATAGATAAATAATCAACTGCAGATGAATTTAAGATGCATACATGTTAATTTAGTAGCAAAAAGATATTCATTTCATTTTAAACAGAATGGAAAGATACTGCAATGTGCCTTATTGATTTTGTTTGCACAAAATGGTGACAAAATGGCTTATTAACAAAAAACTGATATGTATTTTTTTTTATTAAATTTTTTTCTGACGTTATTAATATATGTATGTTGCAATTCACACAAAAGTGTTGTTCATGTTTAGACAATAAACCATAATCATATATTAAAGGCTTCTTTACTTTGAATTAACAAGAAAAAAAAAGTGTGGCTATGAGATGTAAAGATAAAAGCTAATCTGAAGTTGTAATAGGCATGTTGTACTTAAGTCGAGATGCAATACTGCATCAATGATAGTGATCATATCAATACAAGAACAATTCTATTAAGCACACAGAAGAGAAACAACACAAGAGGATCAACAGAAACAAGATGAAAAACCCAAACAGAAAAATCAAGAACTAGAAGAAACAAGTGAATGGGTAGAGATAGCATTAATGAAAGTGATCATATCAATATAAAGACAACTTTAGAGTAGACAAAACAGAAATAAAACATAAAGAGGATCAACAGAAATAAGATGTCAATACCCAAACAAGAAAAAAAAGGAAGTACAAGAAACACATTTAAGTGATTATAGTGAAAGGGAAAATAAATAATCTTTTGGAAATGATGAAGACCATGAAAGATGAAAGCCAAGTATCAGATTAAATTTGAACAGGTTCCATCAAGAAATTATGATATATAATACAAATTAATATTCACAAACAAATCCATAACCAAACAAATGTCCTCTGCGGTGTTCACCAATATAAATTATATTGAAATCTACAGGAAACCCTTATCTAATTAGAGTGAGAAAGGCCATATAAGAGTCAAGCTTTAGTGAATACTAAAAGTATCAAACATCCTATTACAATGTAGAACATGCTCCAACATAACTGTTTATGCTACTGTACGGATTACAGGAAACAAGATAAGCATCCTTACTGAGAGATATTTAGGCTACAACTCAATAATAGGAATATAGCCCTTGATAGACATCACAAACACACTGGGATTGTAAACTGTTTGGATGACAGCTTAAATGGCGTTAGCCCTAGACAGAAATGAAAAGCAAACCAAAATATAAATAAATGCCTGACATGGAAAATTGTCAAATATTTTGACAATAAAATTTAGATAACTGTTCCACCAAGAAATGCACAGTGGGAATCAAGGTTTGATGAGGTTGATACATTTCAAACTCAGAAAACAAAATGGATGAAAGCAAGTACACATGAAGGAAAAGACGTAATAAATCCACCAATAATATTTTAAAAAATGCATTAGCAGTTAGTACCTACAGTTGATACAGTAATTTTTTTAGGTGATAGCTGAAATGGAAATCCTGTCATGATCTGGATAGCTTCCACTAAAGCTGCATAGTTGTTTAATGGTTCCCCCATGCCCTGTGTAAGTACAACCATCAATAAGGCCAAGGAGTCATCTAGGTATATAATACAAAATTCACTGGCTATTCTCAATGGCAAAATAGAGAAGCTCTGTGTACAATAAGAAGATGCTTGAGATAAGTGTGTTGCAAAACACAAATATATTTAGAGCTAAAGCAGAGAAGAACCAAAATTAAAAGTTCACCTGCATCACATGCCAAATAGTTTTGAAAGGTTGTGAATACTTTCAAATTGTTGCACATTTATATTTCCCTTTTATCAATCTGGTTTAAGATTTCGAACAGATCAAAACAACTGTAAGCATAATCAACCAATGCCTATCCATAGTCAACAATACCCAGTGTAGTAAAAAACGCTAGACACTAAAAGGCACCAAGGTGCCAAAACGCCCTAGCAAAGCTAGGTACTTAAATATCACCATCGAAACATCAAACTACATTCATTTAAAATACCAAAGTACTACATTGTCCAAATCTAATAATAAAACTGCTAAAAGAAAAAGAAGATTAATGTTAAAAATTTAACAATTTCCCTCAAGAAAGTCAATGACCATCAAATTCGTAGACTATGGACCATTATTAATAATGATTAACATTACATGATTACAAGAGAAAGAAACATAAGGAGAGGTGGAAGAAGTATGCAGAAGGAAATAAGGGGTTGGGAGGGTAGCAAGTAGCTATTTGAGTGAGACCATTCATCTGGTTCAATTGAACCAAATTGGCTAGACTTAGGCTCAACCCAGCCTAAGTTGAATCAGGTAGGCGCTTGGTCCACCCAACGCCTGGGCCACGCCCGATTGAAGTCGCTCGCCTAGCCTACTTATCAAGCACTCTCACCTCACTTGGGTCCCAAGGCGAGCGCTTAGGCATCCGATGACTTCACTTAATCGACCCTAATGAATTCTAAAGCAACACTATTGACATGTGCAACAAGACAATAAGTTATAGACAAAAGATGCTAACACATATATTACCATGAAAACAGAATTCTGCATATGAGTAAAGTGAGATACATGCAACAATTGTTCGACAATCTCTCCTATCGAAAGATTATTCACAAAACTTATTCAATGTCAACAAAGCATATTGACACTAATGCATGCTAAAGCAACATTCATGATATGTGTAACAAGACAAAACAAGTTTCAGAACAAGAGATGCTAACACATATATTACCATGAAAACAACATTCCGTATATGTGTGATGCGAGATGCATGCACCAATTGTTCCACAATCTCTCCTGATGAAAGATTGTTCTTAAAACCCATTGTCCCAGTAGCACAGAATTTACAACCCATTTTGCAGCCCACCTGAAAACAAGCTGGTTATGGAACTCAAAGCTCTTGAAAAAAAGAATAACTGCAGAATCTTAACCAGAAACATGGCATTCAATAGTCTAGCTAAGATTATTTGTCATAAACTAGAATATGGCTATTACACCAGAGCAAACAGAATGGTCGCACCTGGGATGAGACACACAAGGTTGATCTAGGACCCCCAGAACGAGGTTTTCCATCATATTTTCCTTGTCGTGTGTCATATCTCATAATTACAGCCTCCACAGAGTTGCCATTCTGATAATAGAAAAAATAAAAACAACAATAATATCCTTTTCTTTAGCAAGATAACACTTAAGCTGTTCTATAAAAAGATCATATAGTCTTCATAGGACAAGTCTAATTAATAATAAATTTTTTTATCATCATTCACTCATCTGTCTTCTGTAAGATCATAAAGTCTTCTTAGAACAAGTCTAATTAATAAGAAAAGGTTTGACATCATTCACTCGTCTGTCCTTTATAAAATTTAAAGCCTTTTTTTCTTCGAAAATAATACCTTTATACTTGTTCTCAGTAACTGAGTAGATTAATCTGGCAGTGCTAGAGCTTCAAAATTTCAAACGGAACTTTCGAATCTTCTCGTAGTTCAGACAAGCTACGTTTATGGTGCATACACAGAGGTGTGATAATGGGTTGAGATGGCTTGGGACTAGATTCCATTTAGGTAGGGCTGCAGTGACAAATCAACAAATCAAACTACGCACTAGCTGAACACAATTTATTCTTTTAATTCAATATTATCTTTGAATAATATTAATTATTTAATCATTATGTATATGGAATAAGTTAGACAACCATTAAAAGATTGATAAAGTCAAATATTGAAAAATAACACTTTCTACCTTACCTTAGGTGGGAAATTAGCTATGTGAGGAGAAGGGGCATTCTTCCTAATCCCTTATCTCCCAATCCATCTACTTGGTTCTTGTCAAGCACATTTTTGAAGCGCAAACGACTAGAACTTATGAAAGGTAAAGCTACAGATACTTATTGTCGCATTAAGTAATGCTCCTAGTGGTTCAATTTTAGTTACCATCATGAATCTCGAAAGCAAGACAATTTGAATGTAAAGAGAAAGGTGTGAAAATAAAATAAAAAATTATTTGTTTACGGTGAAAAAATGATATAGGTGACCTGAAAGGCTAGTATCGTAGTGAAAACCAGGACCATAGCATCGTTCACCAAAAAAATAGCTAACATGGCTTCTCATCAGACCCCTAACTCTAATGCATTCCATTTTTCTGTCTACGAAGCACCACAATCACAAATGGGATGAAGGGCGAGCGAAATCTAAAGTTTGACCAAATCAAACTATCTACAACAAAACAAAAGTAGAAATTGACATAAAACCAACAAGCCCGAGGTCCACAGCTCAACCTAGCAATTGACATTAGAATTCATTCTATCAGCACACAATAGGCAGAGCCACAGCAATCTCAAGGAACAAGTGAAATCAAACGGGGAACATCAGAATCCAATCTGTCAGCCCCAGATCGGACAAGACAGAGAAAGATGCGAGACCTGTAGACGGATGAGGAGCTTGGTTGTGAGTCGGTCGTTGGAGTCGAGGGCGGAGGAGAGAAAGGAGGTGAGTGGCCGGAACTTGGAGCTGAGTAGAGGGTACGCCGCCGAAGGAAGCGAGGGCACGTCGCTTAGATCGCAGGCCGGGTTGTGGAGGACGTACCTGCTCAAATTCACGGCAGAAAGAGATCAAACGATGATGGTCGAAGAAGAAACAAAACCCTAAGAAAGCAAATTAGGAGGCGTTGAGCGAGGGAGAGAGGGAGTTGTTGATTAGTTACTTCCAGATGAGGGGGACGAAGTGGGGGCTGATGCCGGCGCTCTCGAATTCGGTCCGCAGGGCTCCGCCGTCGAACACGGATCGGAACGCCATGGGAAGCAGCAGGAGGATGGAAGAGGGAACAAAGCGTCTATCTGTTTAGGTTGTTATGAACTTTTGCTTTCCTCTTATCTTATTTAAACGTGTGTTAGTGTATATACGAATCTTCTTAAAATGAGATATTTTTCTCTTATCTATAGTGTTTATTCATGTATTTTATCTATGTATTTGTTTTTTATTGCCCAAGTCTTTTTACCCCCTCTCTCATAATTGTTCATGTATTTTCATATTGATTAATGTATTTACTGTTTGGTTAGTTTTCTTTTTTCCGTATGTATGAAAACATGAGAGAAAGAAATGTTTTTTTGGGATAAAAATATTAAAGTTTGAGCATTTTATAATTATTATAGTTCTAAAGCCCAAATGGCATGAAATTATGTATTGCAGGTGCAATGGGAAGTGTCTTTCATCGGATATAAATTATGAGTGTTCTCATATAAATTTTAATAAAAATTAATATCGTGTCATCTGCTAAATCTCTTCATGTCCCATTGGTGAGAGTCATGTACATTAGGTCATCCTTATTAGATTATAATAGACATATCTTTTGGGAATCAAGTGTAATCATTTCGCAAGTAGCCGTAATATTTTTTTTCTATTTAAAAAATAGAACTAAAGAGAAACATGGGAAAAATAAAACATAGTAAAAATTATTTCATTTCAACTACATTGAAAAAGTTATTATATCTATCAAGCCAAAATAATATATGTACTCCAATACATTTTAATGTTATGTAAATATCCTTTCAAAAAAATAATTATATATATAATTTAAAAATATCCTCTGTCGGGTTTTTACCAAATGATCCATTTGATTTTAACCTATAGTTTTTTTATTAATTTGATGAAAATATCTCTTCCTCCATCAACCTTCGTTGACCACTATAATTGTCCCTAACTATCATCATCATCCTCGCCCGTATGATGCCTCCTCTCTTCCCCCTTCTTCTCTCCCTCTTGTCCTCGTCCTCCTCTATTTTGTAGTTCATGGTGGTTGGATTTGCTGTGGGAGTGATTGAGCACACCTCTATGTTCCTCATTGAAACCCTCAAGACCCAGATGCAAGCTAGCTCCTCGCCCTTCCACTCGTCACTTGGTCTTTGCCATGCTATTCACTTTATTCTCTAGGCAAAGGGGCCCCTTGGACTCGCGCAATGAGTCTCAATGCTAACCTCGCCTATGTCATCTACTTCTCCGTCTATAATATCTCTAAGGAGTTGCTCTCGGTGAAAAACTTCAATAATTCGATCACCCATGCACATTGTTGAGAGGGGAGGGTGCATGAGGAGGAAAGGGGTGGGGGTGCTTTGTGGAGGAGGGGGAAAAGGAGGAAGGGAAGGAGAGGAATGAGGGAATGTGAAGGGACAAGTGGAGAGGGAAGAGGTGACAGAGCAAGAGGAGCGACAAAGGAGGAGGCATCACACGTGATGGGAATAAGGGGGACAGCAACAACAACAAAGGCGACAATAATCGAGGGCGGTGGAGGCGATGTTGGTCAGGGGTGACAGATACAGGGGAGGGATATTTTCATCAAGTTGATGAAAAAGGAGTGCCCAAATAAAAAACAACTATGAGGTATATATATATATATATATGATTTCCCCCTTCTTTCTTTCTTTGGGTTTTTCCATAATGTTATCCTGGTTTTTATATTTCTCATTTGGTATTTTTTTATAATACCCTAAATATCCCTTGCCTTAGCCACCTACTCCGGGTAGGCATTATTGATTATCGCTTCCACCTCTATCGCCCTTTGCCTTGCCATACTATCTCTAACATCCTCCGCGGTGGTCAATGTCCATGGGATACCGAGACAAGTAGCTTGAGATCCTAGAGAATGTACAAGGCATCAACTATCCAATTATAGGAAACATCCAGAGTGATGAAATAATAGGTTACCTAGGAATCCAAGTGGAACTCCTGTAGAGCGCATTGCAAAGCTAAGACTGCAAGTGACAGAGGGTGAGGAAGAAAATATCATCATTTAAGGAGGATAAGGAGGGAAGGCAACAATATAGGAGAGGGCAAGAGGAAGAGGGTCAGGTGGCGATGGTGTAGAGGGTGATACGAAGGTTGATTTATATGAGGTTTGGGTTATGATCCATCAACTCGATATCACTTTTTGGATATAAGTTTTGGTAGAGAAGAAAACTACAACAAAAGACCAAGTATAAAACTAAAAAAAATAACCTATATTATTTGTAAAGCTAAAAATGCTAACTACAAAAGTTGAAATAACGAAACAAAAGTATGATAGAAAGTTTACATAGTTATTCGAATGCAAGTTGTCTTTGAACAACACTTGGGTGGTCTCGGGAATTCACGTATCGTTACCAATTTAAGTCTCTTCATTTCTTAATGTTGGAACTTGTTGGTCATAGGTGTCTTTTAAATTAATCACGTGAGTGATGACACATGTGACATGACACACAATCTTTTTGTTTATTATTATTATGATATTCTCTCACTTTGTTTTGTTTATATATATATATATATATATATATATATATATATATATATATATATATATATATATATATATATATATATATATATATAATGATGTCCATGGATCTATCCAATAAGAATAAGATCATAATAAGATCATGATAATGAAATCGATTCACCTTTACCTTTCAACACAGACCATAAATAATTTTGGTCATAAGTTAATTAGAGATATATCGAGATAACTAAACAAATTGATGTAATATATATCCATCCATATGATGGAGGTGATTAGTCTCATAGTTACTCGTATATGGACACTAGGGATACAATGCATATGCTCATTAGAAAATGAGTTCACTGATTGATCCGTTTACGAAATGCTGGATGGTTGATGATACATAACTCTAAAGATTCTTAATACCTAACAAGAACGAATTTATGATTCGTCTCTACTAATTGCTTCAGCATCAATCTAGAAAGAATTTTTTTTGGGCTTATTGATTATCTATAATCAATGATTTTTAACAGTAATCCTACGAGAAGTTGAATCCCTACGGTCTCACTAAAAGAATGATGTCTTGAATCACTAAACATTAAGGGCATATCCACCCAACTGTCATCCTAGAGTTAGTAGTTTTTTTTTTAAATTATCAATATAATCTAGAATCAAAATTTTTTTATTTCATAGAATTTTGTTTTGGATTTAATGGTTCATAAATGAATCATCCTAGACTATTTTATATAACGAAAAGGAGATACAAGACTCGATCAGTTCAGGTAGTGATTGGTCTGACAGAACCGTAAAACCCCATATAATTTTCTTCAATTTTAACTCATTAATTTTAATTCACTGGTAGCCCAATCGACAATGACGTATCTGGAATCAGAATACAAGTCTGGGAGTATCCAGTAGTTACTCTTAACCTATTGCACATATGAAAATCACTAATAATTACTGTTCAAAGTGAAGGAATTAATTGAATTCAGTTGATAAAGTAGGAGCATACTTAAACAACAAAAGGTATGTACCAGTCATTAATTTCAACATGAACAATGAAACCATACCAAAATTCAATTCTGTGATCAGCTTCGTGTTTCTGGAATTAAATTACCTGCAAAATTTGCACTGAATGATTCGATTACGGACTTGTAGGCCTGTCTTGCAATAGATTAAATGCAGATTAAGTGAAGAGGAGAATGAGGAAGGAAAACAGAAAATTGGAATCAAGGGTTAAGTATAAACATAAGAACAATCGACTAAGATTGACTAATGCATTTGTAATAACCACTAAGAACAATCGACTGAAAACGATAACAGTGCAGAAACCTCACCTTTGTTATGCCATGCTTCCATAAGTGTAATCGATTAAGATTTGCTTCCCTTAGTTTTTCCTTTTTATTCCCCTGATCTACTGGCCACACCCTACCTGAATTAATAAGATGAAATAAATGGAATGAGGATGAATGAATCAAACCTTGGTAGAAGCGTACGATGCACCATCGCCGACGAGGCTCCATCTCGCTATCAAAAGGGGAAAGAAAAGGAAACGGCTAAATCATCGCATTTTGACCTGAAAATACCAGAATTGTGAATTAAGCCGAAGGAGAGGAAACAACTTCATTTCCGCAATGATTGAAACAAAAAGAAAATAAGAGAAAGAGGGAAATAATCAACCCATCCGTCGACCAAAATTTTGAAAGGAAACCCTAACCAAGAGTGAGATCGAAGATCAGCCGTCGATCGGTGGAGATGAAAGTAAATGGATGGAGGGGGAATGGCCCGCGTAAAGAAGTGTAAAGACAGCGGCGGTGGCGGCGACGAGGACTAGACCTTGTTGGGTAGAATGATCTTGAGAGGGTAACGAGAGAAGTGTCAAATGGCGGCGGATTCCCCTTCCCACCTCCTCCACCACCACCCTTCCATTTCCGTCGACCGTCTTCGACGATCTGTAGCAGTAGCACGGAAGTCGCTCCATCGCAACATCCGAACCGTCCATCGTCAACCAGCAACATCTTGCTACGCCCCGCAGCAGCCTCCGATCACAATTCACATGGCAGTCAAGTGTGCCGCGGGGCCTCTTTTGGGTCTGCCGTCAACAACTTTGGTTGGTTGACAAAAATTGTAGATTTATTTATGCATCTTAAACATCAAATGTACGTATCCAAATAGTTTAATTCCCACGTTATATGTGTACTACTACATATTTACTGACGTGACCTTTTTTTTAAGCTGTAACTCAAACCAAATTGGAAGATGTTTGGTTTTCGAAAATGTTAGATAACCCTTAAACCCATTAGACAAAAGTAAACCGGACCAAATCGCTCGGCCTGATGGGTTCATTTTGCACACCCTTCAATTGGCATCCCACTCACACCGGTAGCGGTCAAAGACTCAAAAGGAGAACGAGTCGAGAGGGTTCCCAGAGACCTCTGGTGCAGATTGGAAACGACAAAGATAAGAAAGATAAGAGTGGCGTATTTAATTGGCCTTCAAAAGCTGAAGCTGATAGGGCAGACGAACAAATTGTTGTGAGAGAAGCAGCAGCACCTCCTCCTCAATCCCTGATTGTTATTTACTGTTCCGAGCTCCCGACATCCGAGGAGCACACACTCCTATGCCATAACAGACCAGTACTCTGATCGTAGAGAGATCGACGACGATGGGTTTTGGCAGCAGCGATGATACGGCCACCAAGGGCCGCAAGCTGCTGGAGATCCTCAACGTGAGGATGGTCGGCGCTGGCTGTCGAGTCCTGGTGCTGTCCCACGGCTTCGGCACCGATCAGTCGGCGTGGAACCGCGTGCTCCCTTACTTCCTGCGTGATTACAGGGTGGTGCTCTACGATCTGGTCTGTGCCGGCAGCGTCAACCCCGACCACTTCGACTTCCACCGCTACACCACCCTCGACGCCTACGTCGACGACCTTCTCGCCGTGCTCGACGCCCTCGGCGTCGACCGGTGCTACTTCGTCGGCCACTCCGTATCGGCCATGATCGGCATCCTCGCCGCCATCCGCCGCCCTCTTCTCTTCCTAAAACTCATCCTCGTCGGAGCATCCCCAAGGTGTGCGGTTTACTGCTTCTTTTACATATGCACATGTGCTCTCGTGGTCTGTGTGTGTGTGACAAGGTCTTGGTGGGAGCCAGGTTTCTGAACGATGGGGATTACCATGGGGGGTTCGAGAGGGAGGAGACCGAAGAGGTGTTCGCAGCGATGGAGGCGAACTACGAGGCGTGGGTGCGAGGGTTCGCGCCGCTGGCGGTGGGGGCGGACGTGCCGGCGGCGGTGAGGGAGTTCAGCCGGACGCTGTTCAACATGCGGCCGGACATATCGCTGTTCGTGTCGCGGACGGTGTTCAACAGCGATCTGCGGGGGGTGCTGGGGCTGGTGCAGGCCCCCTGCGTGGTGATCCAGACCGCCAACGACGTGTCGGTGCCGCCTTCCGTCGCCGCGTACCTCAAGGCCCACCTCGGCGGCCGCACCACCCTGGAGCTCCTCCACGACGAGGGCCACCTCCCCCACCTCAGCGCCCCCGCCTCCTTCGTCCATGTCCTCCACCGCGCCCTGACGACAACCCAATGAACGCTTCCAATTCCTCCTCCTCCTCCTCCATCACCTGATGGTTTGGCCCACCACCATCACCTGCATCCGAACCTGATCAATTTGTGGAGAATTACGTGTCTTCAAGTGTGGGTGTTCATTGCTGCTATACTACATGTCCATTGGAGGTATGTGGTCACGTGAGGACTTTTCCCGTCCACCTTTGGTTTTGCTACTCAACTGCTTTTTCCCGCTTACCGTGCTACACAATAATGAATATCGAATAAGGAGGTGGGGAAGTGCGCGGGTCGTTTACATGCTTCATTTTTCGCTTCCTCTCTGTGTATGTGAACCCCCAATGAAGTAGTGATCCAAATGAGACACAGGTTTCTGATGTGATAGGGAGATGTGTGGAGTGGCCGACGTGGTGGGGCTGGTGGAGAGAGAGGAACATATAATGTTTTGGGAACTTCCAAGGGAAAAGAAGGGGATGTGGAGGAGATAGTGATGTGAGTGGTGCTTGTGGGAGAAGGCTCCAGTGATGGAGGGCAATGAAATCTGGATATAGATCAAGATGGGACCTAAAGAGGAGCAACAGGTGGCTGTGAATCTTATCCTGGTGGAGGGGCCTTCTATGACTTTATCGTTTGTTTGTGCTGTCTCCCACAACCCTTATCTAACATTTGTCCTTTTCTTATTTTCTTTTTTACTAAAATAAATTTATTTCATAATAATAAGTGCACACAAAATTATAAGTTTTAATAATGATAAAACTATTTGCTCTTCTACTTTCCTCTAATAGAATACCATTAATATAGAAAATATCTTATTTTGCTATCATTTTTGAATTCAAGATAAACTATTCTTTTAAGCATAGATAGGAATACAATGACCTGTTGGTTACATGTATTAATATATAGTGGTGACTAGGTAGAAAACTACTTGGCAAATTATGAGAAAATAAGTTCCTTATATACTCTCTAATTAACCAAACAGTACATTGAGTGTACCATCATGTCCCAAACACTGAACACCATTTGAATTACTAGAATTTTCACCACCATTTTGGACCAAATCCTTTATTTATGCCTCCTTGGAGATGAAATGTTGTATCATCGTGATTAATTAACTTCCCTAATAAAGTAATATCTAACGTCTTATGGGATCGATACACTCCAAATACCATTAAATCATAATATAAATTGATTCCTTTGCTAATATACAAAACTTTTGGGATCTGTGGTAAGTCAATCAAAACATTAATCATCGTACCAAAACAAGTTGAGTTTGAAATTTTTATATATTTCTCTATGTTTTGTCCATTTTTTAATTAGAATATTTATATAATACATATTCTTCATTTAGTCTTGCATAATATACTTGAATTTAATTTTATGTGTAAAATCAAGTGAGAGGAAATGTTAAAGTTTAATATAAACCGACTCCTCTTATCCTACTTTGATTCGATACACTAATTTTTCGTTGAAGTGAAATATAAAACTGATTAATATTATAGATCCACTGTTAATTCAAGTTTTTGATATAAAAATATTACACAATACATACATATTAGTTTAGGAATAAAAAAAGAGTCAAATATTTATCTTTTTTTGGTTTAGGAATAAGAATAAACAAATAAAGAGACTTTTATATCAATTTTATTATTTTTTGAATAGGTTTATGATGTTTTTAAAAAATATTTTATCCTATTAAAAAATAGGATAACTGAGGATTGGATCGGTTCATCCTATCCTATGAACCTCTAAAATCGATAGATCGATTCATTTTATTTACTGACTCAATCAAAAAGAAAATTGTAATATCATTTTATGTCATGAGGTATTTCAAAAATTATAAAAGATGAAGACTAGACTTAGGAAATATGGAAAAAAAAAACTCTTCTTATATAAAACAATCTCAAAATTCATATATATATATATATATATATATATATATATATTCTTTGTTGGAGTGCTAATAGTTGTCGTAGCAAAAGCAGTTCACAGTGCAGCTACTTTTGTTGTCCTCTCGATCCGTAGCCACCAAGGGGTCAACTAGGCCCTTAACAGACTCAAAGTGGGCTGAATAGAATAGCCCATTCAGTCTCTGAAATCTTGGCCGGCGGTGGCACCACCTGGGAGACTCAGTCTCCTAGGAGTTCTGGGCGGTGGTATCGCCCCTATCAGGTGATTATCACCTGATAAGGGTGATACCACTGCCGGTAGTTATTACTGCCAGTGGTGGTACTGCCCCTGTCAGGCGGTGGTACTGCCAGAGCTCGGTCTTCGAGCGTTGTCAGGTATTAGTACCGCCCAGACTAAGCGGTAGTACCACCCAGTGACAGATGACAGGTGGTAGTACCACCCAATAATGGCGGTGGTACTGTCAGGACCCCAAAAATCCGGGGTTGGACACTTTTAGGCTTTATTTTTTTTAACTCATTGGGGCCTATAAAAACCCCACCCTTTCCTGCATAAAAGGGCAACAAAAACTTGACATTATCTTGAGTCTTTGAGGCCTTAAAAATGTTGTAAAAGCTAGAGTTCTCCTCCTTCTTTCTTCTAAGTGTTGAGATCATTCAAGAGAGGAGTGAAACTTGTAAGGGTTGTCTCCTAAGCTCGTCAAAAGGAGAAAAGCTGTAAATGGGTGGTTGGCCTTCGCCTATTGAAGGAAGGCCTCTAGTGGATGCCGGTGACCTCGTCGAAGGAGGAAGCCGATAGTGGATGTAGGTCACGTTGACCGAACCACTCTAAAATCTCAGTTTGCATTTACTTTAAGCATTTTTCCTTTATAGCAAACTGACTCTCCTCCTTACTGTGCTTTAAATACGTTTACATTTGCTTTGACGTAAAACATCTTCCGAGATCGGCTTTCTACGAAGACTTTACGAAATATTTTTTTTTTCATTTGTGTGATTTACATTGCTGCAAATCACCTTAGTCCTCTCTTGCATTTTCACTTAAGACTTCAAGCTCAAATTCCTTCCGAAACGAAATGAGTTGAAATCATTCTCGTTGAATCGGCTTTAATCGAAATAAGGTTTTTGAAATAGCAAAAGTTTTTTGCTGCACTAATTCACCCCCCCTCTTAGTGCGCTCTTGATCCTAACAATTGGTATCAGAGCGAGATTCACTCTCAGTTAGATTAAAACCCAAGAGAGATGACATTTGTTGGAAACTAAGAGGGTTACTCAATTACACGTCCGCCTATGTTCAATGGGACGGATTACACCTATTGGAAGACTAGAATGAGAATCTTCCTAATTTCTATGGATTTTGAGCTTTGGAATATTGTAGAAACTGGATTTCAAAAGTTTTCTCGTTCAATGATCGATCGAAATGAATTGGAGAAGAAGACTTTCGCTTTAAATGCTAAGGCTATGAATGCCTTGTTTTGTGCTCTAGATAAAAACGAGTTTAACCGAGTTTCGATCTGTGAAACAGCTTTTGATATTTGGCACACACTCGAAGTGACTCACGAAGGCATTAGTAGAGTGAAAGAGTCAAAAATCAACCTTTTAGTATATTCTTATGAATTATTTCGAATGAAACCGAGTGAGACCATTGGAGACATGTACACACCCATTTTACAGATGTCGTTAATAGTCTAAAAGGACTTAGTAAAAGTGTTTTTGAATTTTGAGCTTGTTAATAAAGTTATAAGATCCCTTCCAAAGAGTTGGGACCCTAAAGTCACGGCTATTCAAGAGGCCAAAGATTTAAACAACTTGCCTCTTGAAGAATTAATTGGGACATTAATGACCTATAAAATGACATGCAAAGCTTATAAAGAGCTTGAGGATACCCTTCCAAAGAACAGGAAGGATATGACACTAATAATACAAGAAGACCACTTGAGAGGAAACTAAGTGATGAGGACTTTGATGATGACTTGACACTTTTAACAAGGAAATTCAAAAAATACATTAAAAGAAACAAATTTAAAAATGACACTAAAAATAAATTTGAACGCAAGAAAGATCAAGTAATTTGTTATGAATGCAAGAAGCCGGGACACTACAAGAGTGAATGTCCCCAAGCCAAGAAGAGGATACCGAAGAAGAAGGTGCTCAAAACAACATGGGATGACTCAAGCACATCCGAAGAAGAGGAGCCCAACACCGAGCAAGTTGCTCACTATGCACTAATAGCCATTGGAGAGAAGGTATCTAGTTCAATTGATACATATTTATCATTTAATGAATTATTAAATGCTTTTCATGATTTATTTGATTAATGTAAAATAATTAGTAAAAAATATAAATTGTTAAAAAAGGAGCATGATTCTTTTATTAGTAATTTCGATAAATTAAAAATTAAGCATAGTTTAGCTCGAAATGCCATGATTTAGAAATACTCCAAAAGGAGAACTTGCTACTCAAGGATACCTTAAAGAAATTTGAGGTTGGTAGCAAGTCATTGAATATGATCCTTATCAATAAAGGTCACATTCATAAAAGAAGTGGAATCGGATTTGTGAGTAGCTCTCATCCAAATCCAACTACCTTCATTAAAGGCCCTATCTTACATATTTCACCCCAAAACAAATGCAACTTTTGTTGCAAACGTAGACATAAAGCTTATCATTGTCCGTTTAAAAAATGTAGTCCACAAATTGATTTGGGTTCCTAAAGGAACCGTAAAGAATTTCATGCAACATGAGAAGCAATTTAGATCGATTTTTGAGGCACCCAAAGTCAAATGGGTATCTAAAAATCATCCTCTTTTGTAGAAATGTATATCATCACAAGCTAGGAATAAGAGATGATATCTTATTTTTTGGGTGCTCAAGGTTTATGACCAGAGATCCAAAATAACTCATAAAGCTCTCTAGCTAAAATAACAAAAAGAGGATCAGTATAATTAAAACTATCAATTACAAAATGATACTTATACTTCATACGTTAATGATGCAATCTTGTGTGATAAACACTTAATTTTGATCTCTCAAAATTTTGATACTTGAATTCCCCTTCACACATCTTCCGGATTTTTGAATTTATCGGATATATTCCTCACTCAAGTTTTCCGGATCCAACTATATCTTACAAGATCATGAACTTACGGCTTGCGATGCTTGCATGATAAGTCATAAACATATTGAAAACATATAAGCTCTATATGATATTTGAGTATAGTATGCATTTCACAAGATCGATCATGAACGTATGAATTTTCTCATCTTGTGATGTGAATTTTTTACATGATTATGTAATTAGGGTTGTGTACTCCACAAACAAAAACTCCCTTCAAATTGAAATCACCCACATCAGCCCACACACCCTTGTAAGCAGTGCTCACTACTTGTAGGCAATGGCATCGACCGCTAGCTGTCATGGGTGGCAGGCGGTTGCACCGCCCGCAACCTACCCTCTTTTAAAATCGAGCTAGGGCCGGCGGTAGAATCGATCCCAACTCATTTTCCACTCACCCTTGCAACTCCAAACCTCTTTTGAACTCCATTCTCTCCCTCTAGCTGCCCAAAACTCCATATTTCCTACAAGATCAAGGATCAATCATACATCTTCTTGAAGATCTCAACTAAGGTATTTTCTAAAAGGCTTTGATTTCTCTTTGGTATTATCTACTCTTGCTCATTATTTATCTTCATAATAGCAGTATTTATGGGTTCTATTAGATCCTTTAGGGACAAAGGAAAGAGGAGATTAGAAGAAAACTATGATTCCACACTTTTCGATTCAAATCAACATGTCCTAAAATTTACATCCATAGAATCTAGACATGTTTATAAGGGAAAATATGTTGATTTAGATAAACTAAGCGATTTAGAACCTATTCAATGGTTTACAAATCTAGACCTTCTCCCAATCCTACAAATAAGTGAACGTATCTACCCTAGAATTGTTAGGTTGTTTTATAACAATCTACGTGTAGATGAAGAAGAAAAGGTATCTACCTATCTTTTAGGACGTCATATACCCATTACGGATAGATCAATTTGTGACATCATAAGCATCCAGGTAAAAGAAAGAGGTTGTTATTTTAGAGGACAATGGGATGATGAAATAGTTGGGACCACTTACGTTGATGCCTTAGGAATAATTTTTGGCAATCCCAACTTAATGATACTTCCAAAAAGCTATGAGAATTTACTACCATTAAGCACCAAAATACTTCATCACATCTTGATTAGTATTATTCTCCCTAAACAATATCATCATGATGAAGTAAGCCAAATGGAACTAGGTACCATGTATTGGATCATGAAGGGATATAACAACTGTTTTGGTTACCTTATCCAATAAAACATGATAGAAATATCTAAAAAGGACATGATGCTTCTATATGGTAGCATAATCACTAGAATACTCCATGCCTACGATATTGCAATTCTATCCGACGAAGAAGTTATAAAGCTAGATAGATTTAGTATCATAAATAAAAATCTACTTTGATGGATGAGATGTATATTTAGAAATAGTATGTGGGTTAGACTGCCTAGAAGGACCGATCCCCCTCAACCAGAACTAGAACCGGAAACACTAATCTTTAGGGGTAATCTATCTCCTCCAACTGGTCCCTTTGAGGAATCACCTCCGGTAGAGCAAGCACCTTCTTCAACTATCGAAGACATAGGGATTCAGATGGATCGTTTGAACAAAGACAAGATTGACTTAAACAATACCAAGATCAAATCTTATCTGAGCTGCAGTAGATTCACCGATAGTTTAACACATTGTTTAGACATTTTAACTTTCCACCACCAGAATGAGCATATGTATGTATTTAGAAAAAGTGGACACAATTCCTTCTTGTCATGTTGTAATACTATGCTGTAAACTTTTTATGCTACTCACCTTGATGATCGCAATGCTACCTACTTTGATGATCGCAAGTCCTTGATATGTTTAACTATTGGTATCTATGACTTGATGTATTATTTGATAAGCATTTGCGGAGTTAGGAATATTAATTTGTCCGAATGCATGAATTTATTAAATTTTATTTTCGGACTTTCTTGATTCTTTGATCACTTAAATTCGGTGCTGAAAATTTTATAATACAAATTTTACATGATGATAAGATTGTGTGCTTCAATAACATGTTTACTTTGATGTTGGAAATTTTGTGCCTTGATGCTAAAAGTTTCCATGATGATGAGCATGTTATACTTTCATGATTGTGATTTGAGAAAGTTTTAATCATACATCAGATTCTTAATCTTTGAGCACTACAAAGCACTAATGATTTTACCTTCATGATTCTGATTGAAAAGCTATGACAAAACATTGTTCGAATGCATGATTTTGTTATATTTTTCTTCCGGACTTAATATATTTCTTGAATAGAGCTTTCATGAGTCTATGCCATATCAAATTTATTTCATATCCATGCACCATTACTTAATGATGGAATTAATTGACAAATGCATCTCTCATGGACTTATTTTTTAATGAATTTTTATTGAGAAATGGATTTGATGTAATGATTCTCTCACATGAATTCCTGCTCGATGAAGGAAGATTTTTTGAGATGAGCACTTGCAAGGATTTAATTTCATATGTATATTTTGATCCTTATGAAAAATAAAGCATAATGAAACTCTCTTATTGATCTTAACTTCATTTAAAGTTGGTTCTCAATGGCTTTACCTTCCTTACTTTCCTCCTTCATGAATAGCCTTAATGATAAATAAAAGGGAAGAAGTAATGAAAGCTATCTCCTTAATGTTGAGAACTTTTGAATGATACCATGTCATGAATGCTTGAAATATGATTGGTATGATTTTGTGACATGAATTTTTACCACACTTGCATATATTGTTGAATCGTTCTCCTTTTTGTTGATGACAAAGGGGGAGAAATATGTGATAAATTGATGATAAATGTATGTAATTTTACACTTGAAATGGTTGCATTATGATAAGATATCTAGAGCTTAATTTGAAATATTATAAATTGATATCTTGTCATAGAATGAATTGCTATGATTGTTATCCTTCATATTTGAAATATAAGATTTGAAAATGGGTGTCATTCCTTGACATCATTTTCAGAAAGTTACATCATGATAGGAATCATGATGGGTGTATTGATAAGTTTAAATGAACTTAACTTATCAATATGTCTCTTGAATTCAAAGGCTTTGAATTCAAGAATGACTTTTCTCAAGTATGACATATAGATAGGGGAGTTAAGGTTAACTCCGTCATCAATTGATTATCATCATAAAAAAGGGGGAGATTGTTGAATCTTGGATTTTGATGATGAAGTCAATTACCGTTTGTTTATCTAATCTATATATTGAGATAAGTGTGTAGGATTAACTACGATGGCAGTAAGACATGTAGCAGGTGTTATGCTAGAGTCAGGATCAAGATCACATTGGGAGTTCGAGAGTTCGACGAAAGTCCGGACGTTCGTCAGAAGTTCTATGGGAACCATACGAGAAGTCCAAGAGCTTGCCATAGAAGCTCGTCGGAACTCGCCAAGAAGATCGTCGCAAAGTCCAGGAGCTTGCCGAGAGTCCATTGGAGCATCGCCGAGGGTTTGTCGGATGTTCATCGGAAGTTCACCGGAGGAAGCGATTGACGCACCGAAACACGAATTGCAGTAATGATGTCTTAATTGTCATAGTTAGAGTATCGATTAAGTTAGGATTGAGAGGTGATCCTACTAACTTAATCATGGGCCAACTTGGCCCTTAACAGACCCAAATTGGGCTGAATGGAATAGCACATTCGATCCCTAAAATCTTAGCTGGCGGTGGCACCTGGGAGACTCGGTCTCCCAGGAGTTCTGGGCGGTGGTACCGCCGATAGTTATTACTGCCAGCGGTGGTACCGCCCCTATCAAGCGGTGGTACCACCAGAGCTCGGTCTTCAAGTGCTGTCAAGCGGTAGTACCGCCCAGACTGAGTGGTAGTACCGCCCAGTGATAGATGACAGGCAGTAGTACCACGCAGTAATGGTGGTGGTACCGCTAGGACCCCAAAATTCTGGGAATGGATATTTTTAGGCTCCATTTTTGAACTTATTGGGCCTTATAAAAACCCTAGCCTTTCCTACATGAAAGGGCAACAAAAATTTGACATTATCTTGAGTCTTTGAGGCCTTAAAAGTGTTATAAAAGCTAAAGTTCTCCTTCTTTCTTCTAAGTGTTGAGATCATTCAAGAGAGGAGTGAAACTTGTAAGGGTTGTATCCTAAGCCTGTCAAAAGGAGAAAAACTGTAAAATGGTAGTTGGCCTTCGACTATTGAAGGAAGGCCTCTAGTGGACACTGTTGGGAAATCATGGGGGCGACATCATATGCGCAGCGGAAGAACAAGAAAACAAAAATCCCCGATTCCCAAAAAGATGTTCGTCGTCGTGCGAAGATTGGTGCGCAAAATCCGCAAAACACAAAACTGCGTATAGAGATTGTGTTACCTAGGGAGATCGTATATCCCTGTTTCCTTACAGATCCTTAGGAGAGGGTGAAGGAGGTCAAGCGTCCTCCTCTCTAGCGGTGATCCACACAGCAGGGTTGCGACGACCCTCCTCAAAACTCCAGGCCTCTGAGGTGGAGAGGGAGAGGAGAATAGGAAAGGCAAGCAAGACTCTAGCCTATGAGGCTGTGAATCCCTCCTATTTATAGAGATCCCGTGTCAAACCCTAATGGGTCCTTCCCTAATGGGTATTGGATCTGCATCCAATAAGACAAGGGCTCCGTCGGATATCTCATATCCGAACCTCTACTCATCGCAATGCCTACCATATGTGTGTGACCCTCTAGGCCCAATATCGAGCTGGCCGTGAGTCATACCTGTCAGAACTCTTTCTGACTGAGTGAATTATTATCTCTGTAATAATTCACTTGACTCATCGACTACGGACGTACTAGGCCACTACGCCGTAGTCCCAGACGATACAGGGGAATCCAATCCATTAGACCTGTCTGTCCTCAGTTACCATGTACCTATAGTCCCTCATCCATCTAATATCCCAGAGACCGTATATCGAGCATTGTGCTGTCAGACCCATACGGTTTCTACTCGAGTCTCGCTCTAATCGGATTCTCCGGGAGAACTCTTTCTCTCTCAACCCGAATGACCCTGGCCAGGGATTTGTCTGAGCAAGAACACATGGGATATTCCTCTCATGACGCCGAGAGTGGATGATCCTCTGTCGACACTCAATAGCCCTCGTAAGGTCGACTACCACTCCCAATGACCAGCTGTACTAGATCTGGGACAGCCAAACCTATAAGTCTGGTATCAAAGAGTGGAGCACTCATACAGGACATCCTTGGTGTCTCAAGTCTAAGGACCAGATACACCACTAGGACTACGGAATCGCTGTCTGACAATAAGGCATCATCAACCATCCAGCATTCCGTAAGCGGATCAATCAGTGAACTCATTCTCCAATGAGCACCTGTACTGTATCCCTAGTGTCCCTACACGAGCAGCTATGAGACCAGCTGCATCCATCATATGGACGGGTATACAGCACACCAGTCTATCCGGTTATCACGATGTCCCTCTCGAGTAACCTATGACCGGGATTATTTAGGATATGTGTTTAAAGGTGAATTGATCTCATTATCGTGATCTCATCACGATCCGATTCCCATTGCACAAATCCAAGGACATCAGAATATATATATGCATTTATGCAATAGTTATAAAGTGATATACGCCAAAATATAATAAGCAAAAAGATTCTGTATCAAGTCACACGTGCCATCACTCACGTGATTGGCTTGTTGGGCACCTATGACTAGCAATCTCCCACTTGACCTAAAACCAATCACCTATGTGTCTGATCCCCATCAGACCCCTGTGACGCTCAAAGACAATCTGAGACAACGGCTTTGTCAGTGGATCTGCAATGTTATCTTCGGATGGAACTCTTTCCACTACTACATCTCCTCGGGTTACGATCTCTCTTATAAGCTGGAACCTCCTCAGAACACTTCTGATGAGACCCGGGTTCCCTTATTTGAGTAATCACCCCATAGTTGTCACAATATAAGGAAGTCGACTTGTCGCTATCTGTATCGACTCCCAAATCTGTGATGAACTTCTTCACCCAGACTCCCTCCTTTGCTGCATCTGATGCAGCAATGTACTCCGCCTCTGTGGTCGAGTCAGCAGTGGTATCTTGCTTGGAACTCTTCCAGCACACTGCTCCTCCATTCAAGGTGTACACATACCCTGAATTCGACTTGCTATCATCGACATCAGACTGAAAACTTGAGTCAGTGAAGCCTTCAACCTTAAGGCTATTACCTCCATATACTAGTAAAAGATCCTTAGTCCTTCTCAAGTACTTAAGGATACACTTTACTGCTTTCCAGTGCTCCAAGCCTGGATCCGCCTGATACCTGCTTGTGGCACTCAGAGCATGCGCTATATCAGGCCTAGTACATAGCATGGCATACATGATATACCATATTGCTAAGGCATAAGGTATCATATCCATGTTCGCCCTTTCTTAGAATTTTCAATGCCAAACCTTTTGACAATGGTTTCTATGTACCTGGATTGGGACAAGCCAAGCATCCTCTTGGATCTATCTCTATAGATTCTAATCCCCAAGATATAGGATACTTCCCCTAAGTCCTTTATGGAGAAGTGTCTAGATAACCAAGTCTTTACTATGGATAGCATTCCTACATCATTCCCAATGATGAGGATGTCATCCACATATAACACCAAAAAGGTGATGGCGCTCCCACTTACCTTCCTGTATACACAAGGCTCATCTTCGTTCTTAATGAAGTCATAAGATCTGATTGACTCATCAAATCTTATGTTCCAACTTCGGGAAGCTTGCTTTAGTCCATAAATGGATCTAAGCAACCTACACACCTTATCTGGGTAGTTCTTGGACACGAATCCCTCAGGTTGCATCATATACACCTCCTCCTCGAGGTTCCCATTGAGGAATGCGGTTTTCACATCCATCTGCCAGATCTCATAATCATAGTGTGCTGCAATAGCCAATAGAATTCTGATGGATTTTAGCATTGCTACGGGTGAGAAGGTTTCGTCGTAGTCAACACCTTGCCTTGACGATACCCTTTAGCCACTAGCCTTGCTTTATAGGTCTCTACCTTTCCATCTACTCCGATCTTTTTTCTTAAAGATTCACTTGCAACCGATGGGTACAATACCTTCGGGCGCATCAACTAGGTTCCAAACCTTATTGGAGTACATAGAATCCATCTCAGAATTCATGGCTTCTTGCCACTTCCCGGAGTCTATACTCATAATAGCCTCCTCGTAGGTCTGAGGATCAATATCCTCAGCATCCTCTCCACTAATATGTCCCACATATCTCTTAGGAGGATGAGATACTCTATCAGACCTGCGTAAAGTTGAAACTTGTGTATTAGGTACCTGAACAGACTCGGGCTGTAGAGTGGTGCTTGAGCTTGGTTCTCTAACTTCGCTCAACTCTATCATTCTCCCACTGTCTCCGCCAAGAATGTGTTCCTTCTTAAGGAACACTGCTCTCTTAGCTACAAAGACCTTTTTGTCCTCGGGATGATAGAAGTAATACCCACAAGTTTCCTTGGGGTATCCCACAAATTTGCATTGCTCTGTCCTTGATTCTAACTTATCGGGGTTGTGTCTTCTAACATGGGCAGGGTAGCCCCAAATCTTAACAACCTTAAGATCAGGCTTCTTCCCTTTCCATATCTCATATGGTGTAGACACTACCGACTTAGTTGGAACTCTGTTCAGAAGGTAAGCTGCGGTTTCTAGGGCATATCCCCAGAATGAGATGGGTAGGTCAGCGAAACTCATCATGGACCGTACCATATCTAATAATGTACGATTTCTCCTTTCAGAGACACCATTGAGCTGAGGTGTATAAGGAGGTGTCCATTGGGATAATATCCCATGGTCCTTGAGGAACTGAGTAAACTCTGTACTTAAGTATTCACCTCCTCGATCTGATCGAAGAGTTTTGATACTCTTTCCAGTTTGGTTCTCCACCACATTCCTATACTCTCTGAATTTCTCAAAAGCCTCGGACTTGTACTTCATTAAGTACACATATCCATACCTTGAGAAATCATCAGTAAATGTAATGAAGTATGAGTAACCTCCAATGGCATGAGTTGACATGGGTCCACATACATCACTATGTATGAGTTCCAACAACTCAGTGGCTCTCTCTCCAGTTCCACTAAATGGAGAGTTGGTCAATTTTCCACGAATGCAAGGTTCACAAGTTGCATATGACACGTAGTCGAATGGATCTAGATATCCATCATTTAGCAACTTTTGAATCCTTCTTTCATGGATATGACCTAGCCTACAATGCCATAGGTATGCACTATTCACCTCATCTCGTTTCCTCTTAGACACTTACATTCATGATATGTGGAGTAGTGTCTTGCATAAACAAACCTTTATGCAATATTCCTCTCGTCAATCTCCCCTTAGCTTTGCTAGAATTTACAATAAATTGTAGATGTGATAAGCAATATTGGTATCCAATACCAATGCACTATCACAAAAATCTAACAATTGGAGATTGATCATGAATGTACTTGAAGCTTCACCAAGCTTCTTGTTTCGCCCTTTCTGCAAGGTACTCTTTGCAGTTCCTCTTCCAGTGCCCATCTTTACCATAGTGGAAGCATGGCCTTTGTCCTTTGTTGGGTCTTTCTTAGCAACCTTTACTTTACCTTGTTTGCCCTTGCCCTTTCCCTTCTTAAGGGACCTTTCTGCTTTCCTTTTCTTTCTGGTCTCACCAGTATAGAGAACTGGCTTCTCTTTCTTAATAGTACTCTCTGCCTCCCTCAACATATTGAGGAGCTCTGGGAGAGTCACCTCAAGCTTGTTCATATTAAAATCCATTATGAACTATGAAAAAGGAATCTGATAGGGACTGAAGTATAATGTCCACACACAAGTTATCCTCTAGGACCATTCCTAGACCTGTGAGTTTCTCTATCCACTCAACCATCTTTAGGACATGGTTCTGAACCGGTGTCCCCTCAGTCATCTTAGCGCGGAAGAGGCTCTTGGATATCTCATATCGCTGAGTCTTTTCCTATTCCTCAAACAATTTGCGGACATGTAGGAGAATGGATCTGGCATCCATCTTTTCATGTTGTCTCTGTAACTCAGGAGTCATAGAGCCCAACATATAGCACTAAGCAAGAGTGGAGTCATCAATGTACTTCACGTAGCGAGCGATCTCATCCTCGCTTGCCCCTTCTTCGGGCATAGGCATCACTATATTAAGGACGTACACGATTTTCTCCGCTGTGAGAACAATTCTCAAGTTATGGAGCCAATCCGTATAATTTGGACCAATGAGGCGGTTGACATCAAGTATGCCACGTAAGGGATTTGAAAGCGACATTTTCTGAAAATAAAGATGTAGCAGAAATGAATAACATGCAGATTTTGCAAGAAATAAACTATCAAGATATGGACTTCTATCTTAATATACTCCCACTATTTTACTAACGAGTCACGCGACACCCTCAGCATGTGAAACGGAAGTCTCCGGTAGACTTCTAGTGGGGATCAGGATCCAATCAGCGTCTTAGTGTAACCTCGAGGGACTCGACCAATCACACTAAGCCTAAAAGGTAGGCAACTCTTGCCGATCACAACACCTTGTGATTCCCGTCCTATTCGGCCTCCGAATTACCATGGCCTCGAGGGACTCGACCAACCATGATGCTCGGTTAAGTCAACACCTTCGTTACAAGATGAGTCTGATTTGATGATATACCCTCGAGGGACTCGACCAAGCATACCATGCTCTCAGGTCACCGGTGACATCTCTATGTCGTAAGCAAGATAGCGAATCGCGATATAGGTGAGTCTCGAGGGACTCGACCAACTCAACCTACACCGGGAATCGGTTCCTACTCATAACGATGGAAGGCCACGTGGGTCAATCTAATTGCCTCACGTTTACCGACTTAATATTATCGAGAGATGTTTCTATAATTTGGTCTCCTAATATGACATGTCACACATATACATATTTAATATATATCTACATCGCATGCAAATATATATACATATCTAGTATGTGTATAAGCAATCACATCAGATGATCATGGACCACAACCTAATATGATTAGGCCCGAGCCAGTAGGCCTAATCACTCACATCAAGATCTATGTGTGCAACGGTGCATCTCCATGCCCTGTGATCGTCCATCTCGTCCTCGTCGGTTCCGTCGACATCTTGATGCATCTCCATGCATCACGATCGTCCGTCTTGTGGGTCCCGCTATCGCATCCACGCTCCCGCTACACCTCCTCATATGATTACAACTTAATCATAGGCACGCAGGCCCGACAATAAACGAGAAATATAATGGAGGTTCGCAGACCTCAATAATAATAATCACAAGTACACACATCACACGGTCCATGATCATCCGTCCACACATCATACATCACATGTATAAATAATCATCATCATGTAGGACTACTAGATAATAATAAAAATAATAATCAACTAAACCTTTTAATTAATTAATATTTTCTGAAATCAGGGATATATAGGGAATTTCTCAATTCCTAAGGGTATTTTCATAATTTTGACAAAAGACAGAAACTGAAATTTTCAAATTCACAGGGGCAAAACTATCTTTTTGCCCAAAACCCTAATTCCCTCTTTCTGCTGCCGCTGCCGCCGCCGCCACCCTGCTGGAGGCGGCCTGTGCGGCGGGGCGAGGGCGCTGCCCTCGCTTGCAGGCGGCACGCCCGCTGGCGGCAATGCCGCTGCGGGTGGGCGCCCCCTTCGGGCGCCGCTGCCTCCGCAGGCGATGCTGTACCATCGGGCGGCCGCCCTTGTGGGGGGGGTTTCGCCCGCAGGAGCAGCGGCGGCAGGCGTCGCTGCCCTACGGCGGCAGGCGCCGCTTCCTTGCGGCGACAGGCGCCGCTTCCTTGCGGCGACAGGCGCCGCTGCCCCTGCGGCGCCTCTGCCCGTGGGCTGCCAGCCACGTCGGCAGCAAGCCTGCTGCAAGCAGACCGCCGGTCGGCTGCTGCAGACCGAGGGCAGCAACTGTTGTTGCCCTTTCTCGCTTTTGCGTCAACGATTTTGACATCAATATTCTTCCTAAACACAATACACGCAGTTCAAAACCAATCATTCGCACGAACAACCTGGCTCTGATACCACTGTTGGGAAATCATGGGGGCGACATCATATGCGCAGCGGAAGAACAAGAAAACAAAAATCCCCGATTCCCAAAAAGATGTTCGTCGTCGTGCGAAGATTGGTGCGCAAAATCCACAAAACACAAAACTGCGTATAGAGATTGTGTTACCTAGGGAGATCGTATATCCCTGTTTCCTTACAGATCCTTAGGAGAGGGTGAAGGAGGTCAAGCGTCCTCCTCTCTAGCGGTGATCCACACAGCAGGGTTGCGACGACCCTCCTCAAAACTCCAGGCCTCTAAGGTGGAGAGGGAGAGGAGAATAGGAAAGACAAGCAAAGACACTAGCCTATGAGGCTGTGAATCCCTCCTATTTATAGAGATCCCGTGTCAAACCCTAATGGGTCCTTCCCTAGTGGGTATTGGATCTGCATCCAATAAGACAAGGGCTCCGTCGGATATCTCATATCCGAACCTCTACTCATCGCAATGCCTACCATATGTGTGTGACCCTCTAGGCCCAATATCGAGCTGGTCGTGAGTCATACCTGTCAGAACTCTTTCTAACTGAGTGAATTATTATCTCTGTAATAATTCACTTGACTCATCGACTACGGACGTACTAGGCCACTACGCCGTAGTCCCCAGACGATATAAGGGAATCCAATCCATTAGACCTGTCTGTCCTCAGTTACCATGTACCTATAGTCCCTCATCCATCTAATATCCCAGAGACCGTATATCGAGCATGGTGCTGTCAGACCCATACGGTTTCTACTCGAGTCTCGCTCTAATCGGATTCTCCCGGAGAACTCTTTCTCTCTTAACCCGAATGACCCTGGCTAGGGATTTGTCTGAGCAAGAACACATGGGATATTCCTCTCATGACGCCGAGAGTAGATGATCCTCTGTCGACACTCAATAGCCCTCGTAAGGTCGACTACCACTCCCAATGACCAGCTGTACTAGATCTGGGACAACCAAACCTATAAGTCTGGTATCAAAGAGTGGAGCACTCATACAGGACATCCTTGGTGTCTCAAGTCTAAGGACCAGATGCACCACTAGGACTACGGAATCGCTGTCTGACAATAAGGCATCATCAACCATCCAGCATTCCGTAAGCGGATCAATCAGTGAACTCATTCTCCAATGAGCACCTGTACTGTATCCCTAGTGTCCCTACACGAGCAGCTATGAGACCAGCTGCATCCATCATATGGACGGGTATACAGCATACTAGTATATCCGGTTATCACGATGTCCCTCTCGAGTAACCTATGACCGGGATTATTTAGGATATGTGTTTAAAGGTGAATCGATCTCATTATCGTGATCTCATCACGATCCGATTCCCATTGCACAAATCCAAGGACATCAAAAAATATATATGCATTTATGCAATAGTTATAAAGTGATATACGCCAAAATATAATAAGCAAAAAGATTCTGTATCAAGTCACACGTGCCATCACTCACGTGATTGGCTTGTTGGGCACCTATGACTAGCAGACACCGGTGACCTCGTCGGAGGAGGAAGCCGATAGTCGATGTAGGTCACGTTGACCGAACCACTCTAAAATCTCAATTTGCATTTACTTTGAGTATCTTTCCTTTATAGCAATCTGCCTCTCCTCCTTACTGTGCTTTAAATACGTCTACATTCGCTTTGATGTAAAACATCTTCTGAGATCGATTTTCTATGAAGACTTTACGAAATCTACGTTTTTTCATTTGTGTGATTAACATTGCTGCAAATCACCTTAGTCCTCTCTTGCATTTTCACTTAAGACTTCAAGCTCAAATTCCTTTCGAAACGAATTGAGTTGAAATCATTCTCATTGAATTAGCTTTAATCGAAACAAAGTTTTTAAAATAGCGAAAGTTTTTCGCTGTACTAATTCATCCCCCCTCTTAGTGCGCTCTTGATCCTAACAGGAAGGCCATTAGTAGACGCCGATGATCTCGACGGAGGAGGAATCCGAAGTGGATGTAGGTCACAACGACTGAACCACTCTAAATTCTAGTTTGCATTTTGTCTTGAGCAATTTATCTTTACTACAAACTATTTTACCTTCTTATAGCTTTCTCTGCACTCCCCTACGTTTTCAAGTTAATATCTTTACGAAATGGTTTTCGTTGGAATCAGGTTTAATCGAAACGAAGACTTTTGAAGCCAGTAAATTTTTTGCGGCACTAATTCACCCCCCTCTTAGTGCCGCTCTTGATCCTAACAATTAGTATCAGAGCAAAGTCACTCTCATTTGGTTTGAAACCCGAGAGAGATGACATTTGTTGGCAACCAAGAGGGTCATTCAATTATACATCCACCTATATTCAATGGGACGGATTACACCTATTGGAAGACTAGAATGAGAATTTTTCTCATTTCTATGGATTTCGAATTATGGAACATTGTAGAAAATGGCTTTCAAAGGTCTTCTCTTCTAATGAATGATTGGAATGAGTTGGAGAAGAAGACTTTCTCTTTAAATGCCAAGGCTATGAATGTCTTGTTTTGTGCTTTGGATAAAAACGAGTTCAATCGAGTGTCGATTTGTGAAATGATTTTTGATATTTGGCACACACTCGAAGTTACTCACGAAGGCACTAATAGAGTAAAGGAGTCAAAAATTAATCTTTTAGTCCATACTTATAAATTATTTCGGATGAAACTAAGTGAGATCATTGGAGATATATACACCCGATTTACGGATGTCGTCAATGGTCTAAAAGGACTTGGCAAAAAATTTTCTAATTTTAAACTTGTTAATAAAATCTTGAGATCCCTTCCAAAGAGTTGGGACCCTAAAGTAATGGTCATTCAAGAGGCCAATGATTAAGAACATGAAGGATATGACACTAAGAACTCAAGAAGACCACTTAAAAGAAAATTCAAATGATGAGGACTATGATGATGACTTGGCACTCTTGACAAGAAAGTTCAAAAAATTCATAAAAAGGAATAAATTTAAAAATGACTCTAAAAACAAATTTGAACCCAAGAAAGAACAAGTTATATGTTATGAATGCAAGAAGTCGGGACATTTTAAAAGCGAATGTCCCCAAGCAAAGAAGAAACAACCAAAGAGGAAAAAGACTCTTAAAGTAACATGGGATGACTCAAGTGCATTCGAAGAAGAGGAGCCAACCAACACCGAGCAAGTTGCTCAATATGCGTTAATGGCTATTGGAGATGAGGCAAGCAATTCATTAGATGCAAATTTATCTTTTGATGAATTACTAAGTTCTTTTCATGATTTATTCAATGAATGTAAATTAGTTAGTAAAAAATATAAATTGTTAAAAAAGGAGCATGCTTCTCTTATTAGTAATTTTGATAAACTAAAAATTGAGCATGATGATAGTTTAGCTCCTTACACAAAATGCGATCAATTATAAACGCTTAGAAAGGAAAATTTGCTACTCAAAGAAACCTTAGAAATGTTTGAGGTTGGTAGTAAGTCATTGAACATGATTCTTGCCAATAAAGGTCATGTTCATAGAAAAGGCAGAATTGGATTTGTGAGTAGCTCTTACCAAAATCTAATCACCTTTGTTAAAAGCCCTACCTTACATGTTTCACCCCAAAACAGATGCAATTTTTGTTGCAAATTTGGACATGTGTACAAATATCCATTTAAGAGATATAGTCCACATAAATTGATTTGGGTTTTTAAAGGAGCCTCAAATGACCCAATGCAATATGATAAGTTGTGTAGATCAATTTTTGAGGCACCTAAGATCAAATGGATACCTAAAAATCATTCTTTTTTGTAGAAATATTTATCGTCACAAGCTAGGAGCATGAGATGGTACCTTAAAAGTGGATGCTTAAGGCATATGACTGGAGATCCATCTCAATTATCTAAGTTCACTAGCTTAGATGAAGGATATGTCACATTTGGAGACAACAACAAAGGTAAAATCATTGGCAAAGGAACCATAGGTAACAAATCCAACTTCTTTATTAAAGATGTGTTGTTGGTTGATAGCTTAAAGCATAACCTTTTGAGCATTAGTCAATTATATGATAAAGGATACAACGTTAGATTTGAATCCAATGCTTGCATTATTGAAAAACCACACAAAAACATATATATGGTTACCCTAAAACAAAATAATGTATACACTATCGACATTAATGATCTTTGTAGTGAAATATGTTTTTCAATTTTGAATGACGATGTTTGGCTTTGGAATAAGAGATTAGGTCATGCTAGCATAAAACTAATTTCTCAAATCTCATTTAAAGAACTTATAAGAGGAATTTCTCATATTAAGTTCATTAAAGACAATGTATGTGATGCATGTCAACTAGGAAAACAAACAAAATGTAGTTTCAAACCAAAGAACCAAATAAGCACCTCTAGACCATTGTAATTGATCTATATGGACTTGTTCAAACCAATTGTTACATCAAGCCCAGGAGGTAGCAAATACGCCTTTATCATCATAGATTATTATAGTAGATACACTTAGACTTACTTCTTGACACACAAAAGTGATTGCTTTAGGTATTTTTCTATGTTTTGTAAACTTGTTCAAAATGAAAAAGGTTTTATGATTTCATCAATTTGAAGTGATCACGATGGTGAATTTCATAATCGTGATTTTCAAGATTTTTATGAATCTAATGGAGACAACCACAAATTCTCTACTCCAAGAAATCCTCAACAAATTGGAGTAGTAGAAAAAAAAAATAGAAACTTACAAGAAATGACAAGAAATATGTTAAACGAATATAGCCTACCCAAATATTTTTGAGCCGAAGCCGTAAATACGACATGCTATGTCATGAATAGGATTCTAGTAAGACTATTACTTTCCAAAACTCCTTATGAGTTGTAGATAATAAAAAACCTAATGTTTTATATTTTAAAGTTTTCGGGTGTAAATGTTTTATCTTGAATGAAAAAGATGCACAAGGAAAGTTTAATGCAAAATCCGATGAAGGGATTTTTCTTAGCTATTCTTCTATTTCTAAGGCCTTTCGTATTTTTAACAAAAAAAAATTAGTTATAGAAGAGTTTATTCATATTGTTTTTAATGAAGTTTCCGGAGTTAAGAAAAATGATTTTGATGATGATATTAATTTTGATACTTTATATTTAAATGAAACCCTTTCTCCATCTAACAACTTAGATGCATCTTCTTCCGAAATATCCTTACCCAAGGAATAGAAGTACATAGATGCTCATCCTAATGAGCTAATTATAGGAGATACATCAAAAGAGGTTTAAACTCATTCTTCTCTAAAGAATTTTTATGTCAATGCCGCATTTCTTTCTCAAATTGAGCCTAAATACATTGACGAGGCCTTGAAAGATGATTCATGGGTTATCACAATGCAAGAAGAGTTGAACCAATTTGAGAGAAATAAGGTATGGAAGCTTGTTCCGAAGTCAAATGACCATTTAGTTATTGGTGCTAAATGAGTTTTTAGAAACAAACAAGATGAATTTGATATCGTGGTTAGAAACAAGGCTAGATTAGTGGCCAATGGTTTCAACCAAGAAGAAGGTATCGATTATGAAGAAACCTTCACTCTTGTGGCATGATTAGAAGCAATAAGGATACTCCTTGTTTATGCTAGTAGTAATAATTTTAAGTTATTTCAAATGGATGTTAAAAGTGCTTTCTTAATGGCTTTATTTCTGAAGAAGTATATATTGAATAACCTCCAGAATGATAATTTCCTCAGTCATATGTTTAAATTGACTAAAGCTCTCTATGGATTGAAACAAGCCCCAAAGGCTTGGTATGAGAGACTTAGCTCCTTTATTTTTCAGAATAATTTCTCTAAAGGCAAGATCGATACCACATTATTTATTAAAAATTTTAAAAATAAATTTCTTATTATTTAAATATATGTTGATGATATTATCTTTGGTTCTACAAATGAATCTTTATGCGAATCGTTTGCCAAGAGTATGTACAGAGTTTGAAATGAGCCTAATGGGGGAGGGAGCTAACTTTCTTTTTAGGCTTATAAATCAAACAACTTAGTAATGATACTTTTGTTAGTCAAACAAAATATGCATTAGACTTACTAAAACGGTTTAATATAGATAGTTCAAAATCTATCAATATTCTTATGAGTACCTTCACTAAGTTAGACATTGACGAAAGTGGAGAAAGCCTTGTTTAGCATAGGACTTTATGTTAGGTTTTAATCTAATCCTAAGCTATTTCATCTTAAAGCAGTTAAAAGAATTGATAAGACCCTAAAGTCTTATCGTAGGCTCTGATACAAAATGATAAGACCCTAAAGTCTTATCGTAGGCTCTGATACCAAATGATAAGACCCTAAAGTCTTATCGTCGCTCTGATACCAATTGATAAGACCCTAAATCTTTATCGTCGAAGAAAGGAGAGAAATGAGGATGATAATGATCACTTCGAGGGGATCGGCCTCCTTGATTGCTTCGAGGAGATCGACCCTCACTATTAGGACCCATTTTCTGAGCTTTTGAATAATGTTTATTGAGTTTGTTTAGTCTAGTTGTTTATTGAGTCAGGTTCAGCTAGAGTCAAGTAGAGGTTTATTTAATATTTATTTATTATTAGAGTTCAAGTCCTGATGGACTTTGGGTGGAACTCTATAAATAGGGATGTAACTACTTCTTTTCAGTAATCTATGAAAAATACTATTCTGTCTTTTGACAAACCCTAGGAGGTTGATCCCCTCGAAGCGATCAAGGAGGGCCGATCCCCTCGAAGCGATCAAGGAGGCCGATCCCCTCGAAGCGATCATTATCATTCCCTTTTCTCCTCTTTCTTCCACGATAAGACTTTAGGATCTTATCATTTGGTATCAGAGCGACGATAAGACCTTTAGGGTCTTATCATTTGGTATCAGAGCCTACGATAAGACTTTAGGATCTTATCATTTTGTATCAGAGCCTACGATAAGACTTTAGGGTCTTATCATTTGGTATCAGAGCCTACGATAAGACTTAGGGTCTTACCAATTGGTATCAGACTATAAGACCTTTAGGGTCTTATCAATTGGTATCAGAGCGACGATATTGCTGTCGTAGCTATAAAAAAAAAAAAAAAAAAAGAAAGAAAGAAAGAAAGAAAGAAAGAAAGAAAGAAAGAAGAAGCAGCAACCGCAGCCACGCACCCCTGCTTCCTGCTCGGCGACCACCGTCGCCGCTGCTCCCCGGCCAGCGCCCACCGCTGCCGCTGTCCCACGGCCAGCAACCTTCTCACCTCGCCTCCTCGCTGCCCGCATCTCGCTCGAGCGAGAAGGGCCGCGGTCGCCGTTTCCCAGCCAGCGGACCACCCATCGCCGCTTCTACCGTCGGCGACGCTGCCCTAGCCGCACCGCCATCGCTGCCTTCCCTTGGTTGCAGCTTCGGCCGTGCGATCTGTCGGCGTCGCTGTTTCTGTGGTGCGATCGAAACAGAGCAGCCGCCGATCCCTCTGCTGCCGCAGGCGCCGGTTGCCTCTACCGCCGGCGCTGTTTCTCGGCCACTTCAACGCCACCCCTCTCCTTCATTGCCGAGCCACCACCGCTGCCAGGCACCGTGCGACGACCACCGCACGCCTCCCAGCAGCCGATCCCCCTTGCTCTGCATCTTTTGATACCGAAACAGGGCAATCACGGCAACTCACATCTGCTGCCCTTGTTTCCAGCCGCCGCCGTCGCCTCGAGCGCTGTCGCCGTTGCCTTCCAGCCGCTGCTCCCCCGTGCGACGACCGCCGCTCGCCTCCCAGCCGCTGCTCCCGCTCGCTTCCCAGCCGCTGCTTCCCCTTGCTCTGCATCGGTGGTGACCGAAACAGGGCAGTTACCACCGTCGCAGTCGCGGGTCCCATTTCTGCCGCAGTCGCGGATCCCCTTGCTGCTGCGAACGCCGGTTGCCACCACCGTCGCCACTGCTGCCCAGCCAGCGACGACGCCGCTCGCCGCCCAGCCTGCCACGACCCTCGCTGCCTCCTTCTCCACCGCCGCCGCTACGCTCCGGCCAGCAACGACTGCTGCTGCCAGCCACCGCAGCCTTCACCTCAACCCCCTCGATCTGCACCGTTGCTGCAGCCCCCTTGCTCTGCATCGTTGCCGCAGCCACCGGTTGCCAGCACTGCAGCCTCAACCCCGGCCGCTTCAACGCCACCTCCCTCTTGTTTTGCCTCCGCTGCTGCAGTTGTTGGTTGCCATCACCGTTCCTTGGGTCACAATAGTCGCAACCGTCGCCTTTCAGCCTTGGTGCTCTCATCTCACGCAGTGACACAAACACAGGGTAGCTATTCTTCCTCTAACGCAGCGATCGCAGCACTGCCCTTGGCGTCCACCTCCTCGGTAACTTCGCATCCCTTGACCGATACCAAAAACAGGAGTTGAGATCACAGATTTGCAGTCTTACGCAATGGCCACTGATAACTCAGTGAAAGCACAAATGGAAGCATTGGAAATCAGAATTGAGAACCGACTACAAGAAACACTTAATGATTTCAAAAAGAGCCTACTGGAGAGCCTTAGTAAATTTCAACAAAATAGGGACTCAAGTTCTACATTGCACAGATCTAGAAATACTAGAAAAGGGCCCCAAGATTGTGACACAATCTACTCATACATGAAGGTGGATGGATAGCTCTAAAAAATTTGTCAGACTTCTATAGTGTTGGAATATCAGAGTAGGTTTGAAAGATTATCAAATCAAGCTAGAGATTGGTCCGAACGACAACTTCTGGATACATTTATTGAAGGGCTTATTCCAGAGATCCGGTGTGAAGTTAAGGCTCGTCAACCCCGCACTATGATAGCTGCGATCTTATTTGCAAATCTATATGAGAAAAAAATTAGCAAGGAAAGATCAGCAACGGGTTTGTATTATGATGAAAAATGGAGTATGGAGCACCGATGTAAACAAGGGCAACTTCTGATGATTGAACCAATTGGAGAGGAGCCAAAAGCTAAGAATGTGGACTCCGATCATGAATGTATAAATTCTAATGAAGACATTGAATCTACCGTACATACAATGCATACATTAGCCGACTACTCTAACCCGCAAACTATGGAAGTTGCCGAAACTCTAGAGCATCAGCCTATTATAGTTTTGATTGATACTGGTAGCACTAACAATTTTATGGACAGTGAGATTGTTGACCGATTGGCCCACCACATTGAAGACTATGACAGATTCAAAGTAAAGATCGTTGATGGACGGATTTTCACTTGTGATAGCAAAGGTTCAAAGATAAAATTGATTATACAAGACCAGAAGTTTTATGCAACGATTACTACACTGAAAGACCAACCTGTTGCTTACACTATCAAAAAGTAGAGACCATACTTACTTGATCAACGGGTTGTGATGCGTTGCAGATAGTCAATAGCTAAAGTGCCGAAAGAGAAGCTCCCCGAGATTGATGCTGCTCAGCCTTGAGGACAAGGCTGATTTGAAGAGGGAGGAACTGTTAGGACTCATTTTATGAGCTTTTGAATAATGTTTATTGAGTTTGTTTAGTCTAGTTGTTTATTGAGTCAGGTTCAGCTACAGTCAAGTAGAGATTCATACTGATTCTCTACTTGACTCTAGCTGGAGATGAAGTTTCTCGAGCCCGTGATCCATACTGATTCAGCAAGTTTCTTCTGCACAAGCGATTGAGAGATGCAAATGCACTCACTGCCATGCAAACAAACAATCTTTTGCTATAACCAAGTCATGAGTTCCGATCTAGATGTGAGAATCATATAGTTATAATGAACAAAACGTTACATGTATAAAATAATTCATCCATTACAGCATTAAAAGAGAAATATAAAACAGGCTTTTCTCACATTCAAGAGATCAAAAAACGATCAACAAAACCCATTACTGAGCACACACACACAAGATTCCACAAGAAACATTGACAAATCAAGTACATGACACAGTTTCAATACTTGATATATCCGAACTTCCCCGTCTTATAGTTGCTCTTCCTCTTCTACTATTCTGCCTACCCTAGGAAGCTATCGGAGAGCCTGGTGCTAGTCTTGAAGGTGATCTTCCCAGAGGAGGGATCGTCGATAAACACTTGGACGACAGAGAGCCAGAGAAATAGCTACTTGGTCTTCACACGTGATCTTCTTCATCTTGCATTGCTCGACGGAGGCAGTCACGTCGGTGGCATACGAGGCGTGCTGCTCTAGCTTCTTCTGTTGGATGAGCCACATGAATCCACTTACATGAATCCACTTACGGTGACAACCGAACTCCTCGACGTCCTCCAAGGGTAGTAGTCCCGTGGGGAGGCCTAATTGTTAGAGTAGTTGTATAGATTTTTTTTTTTACAGAGGGCATGATCTCTATGTTATTGAGTCTTGTAAATCAATCACGTGAGTGATTGACACGTATGATATGATACATACTCTTTTTGTTTATTATTATTATGGTATTTTCTTACTTTATATTGCTGGTATATTCATGAATCTTTGCAATGAGAATTAAATCGTGATGAGATCATGATAATGAGACCGATTTACCTTTAAACACATATCATAAATAATCATAGTCATAGGGTACTCGAGAAAGAAATTGAGATAACCGGACATACTGGTATACTATATACCCGTCCATATGATAGAGACGACTGGTCTTATAGCTGCTCGTGTGGAGATACTAGGGATACAGTGCAGGTGCTCATTGGAGAATGAGTTCATTGATTTATCCACTTGGTTGATGATACTTCATTGTCAGACAACAATTTCATCGTTCCAATGGTGTACCTGGTCTTTAGACTTAAGACACTAAGGATATCTTGTATAAGTACTTCACTCTTTGATGCCAGACTTATAGGTCTGGAAGTTCCAAATGTAATACAATTGGTTATCGGGAGTGATAGCCAATTTTACGAGAGTTATTGAGTGTCAATAGAGGATTATCCGCTCTTAGTATCATGGGAGGAATATCCCATGTATTCTTACTAAAAAAAATCCCTGACCAAGATCATTCGGATTGAGAGAAAGAGTTCTCTAGGAGAATCCGATTAGAACGAGACTTGAGTAGAAACCATATGAGACTAATAGCACCCTGCCCAATATATGGTCTCTAGGGTATTAGATGGATAAGAGACTATAGATATATGGTAACCGAGTATCATTTAGGGACTACAGCGTAGTGGCATAGTACGTCCGCAATCGATGAGTCGAATGAATTATTATGGGATGGGTATACAATATACTAGTCTATCCGATTATCTCTATGTCTCTCTCGAGTAACCTATGACTAGGATTATTTAGAGTTTATGTTTAAAGGTGAATCAGTCTCATTATCATGATCTCATCACGATTCGATTCCTATTGTACAGATCCATGGACATCACAATAGGTTTTGTTAGACATGACAAATATATATACCAATAAAAGATCCATAGTCATTCTCAAGTACTTAATGATACACTTTACTACTCTCTAATGCTCCAAGCTTGGATCTGCCTGATACTTGCTCGTGACACTCAAAGTATGCACTATATCAAGCCTGGTACATAGCATGTCATACATGATAGAACCAATCACTGAGGCATATGGTATCCTATCCATGTTCGCCCTTTCATCAAGAGTCTTTGGGGCTATACTTGTTGGGAAATCTTGAGGGCGATATCACATGTGCAGCGGAAGAACAGAAAATAAAATCCATAATTCTCAAAGATATGTTCGTCATCGTGCGAAAATTAGTGCGCAAAAATCTGCGAAACAAAAAACCACGTGTGAGATAGATTGTGTTACTTAGGGAGATCGTATATCCTTGAATCCCTACAGATCTCTAGGAGAGGGTGAAGGAGGTCAAGCGCCCTCCTCTCTAGTAGTGATCCACACAGCAGGGCTATGATGACGCTCCTCAAAACTCCAGGCCTACTCTAAGGTAGAGAGGGGGAGGAGAATAGGAGAGGAAGTAAAAGGCTCTAGCCTATGATCTATTGAATCCCTCATATTTATAGACGTCTTCTATCAACTTAACCCTAAAGGATCCTCCCCTATTGGGTATTAGATATCGATTCAACTACCCAAGCCTCTTATATTAGTGGATCTCTATCCAATAATCTCTCATGGGCTCTTATTGAATCTCATCCATAGGATCCAATAATTCAGGGACTTATTGGATATCCAATAAGATAGGGGCTTCAGTGGATATCTCATATCCAAACCTCTACTCATCACAATACCTACTAACCCTCTAGGCCCAATATCGAGTTGGCCGTGAGTCATACTAGTTAGAACTCCTTTTGGCTTAGTGAATTATTATCTCCATAATAATTCACTTGACTCATCGACTACGGACGTACTAGGCCACTACACCACAATCCACAAACGATATAGGGGAATCCAATCTATTGGACCTGTTTGTCTTCAGTTACCGTATACCTATAGTCCCTTGTCTATCTAATATCTCAAAGATCGTATATTGGGTATGGTGTTGTCAGACCCATACGGTTTCTACTCAAGTCTCGCTCTAATCGGAATCTCCCAAAAAACTCTCTCTCAATCCGAATGACCTTGGCTAGGGATTTGTTTGAGCAAGAACACATGAGACATTTCTCTCATGATGCCGAGAGTGGATGATCCTCTATCGATACTCAATAGCCCTCGTAAGGTTGACTACCACTCCCGATGACCGGCTGTGCTAGATCTGGGACATCTAAACCTATAAGTTCAGTATCAAAGAGTGGAGCACTTATATAGGACATCCTTGGGGTCTCAAGTCTAAGGACCAGATACACTATTGGGATTATGGAATTGCTGTCTGACAATAAGGCGTCATCAACTATTCAACATTCCGTAAGCAGATCAATCAGTAAACTCATTCCCTAATGAGCACCTGTATTTGATCCCTAGTGGTCACATATGAGCAACTATGAGACCAGCTGTATCCATCATATGGACGTGTATAGAACACACTAGTCTGTCCGGTTATCTCGATGTCCCTCTCGAGTAACCTATGACCGAAATTATTTAGGATCTGTGTTTAAAGGCGAATCAATTTCATTATCGTGATCTCATCATGATTCGATTCCTATTGTACAGATCCAAGGACATCACAATATATATATGCATATATGCAACAAGTAATATAAAGTGATAAATATCAAAATATAATAAGCAAAAAGACTACATGTCAAGTCACACGTGCCATCACTTATGTGAATGGCTTGCAGGCCATATATGACTAGCAATACTCCTAGAAAATTGATATCCCATGTCTCATCAGTATGAGACATTTTTAAAAATTTTCATGCCAAATCTTTTGATAATGGTGTTTATGTACCTAGATTGAGATAAGCCAAGCATCTTCTTAGATCCATCTCTATAGATCCGAATCCCCAAGATATAGGTTGCTTCCTCTATGTCCTTCATGGAGAAGTGTCTAGATAACCAAGCCTTTACTACGGATAGCATTCCTACATCATTCCCAATGATCAGGATATCATCCACATATAACACCAAGGAGGTGATAGCGCTCCCACTTATCTTTTTGTACACACAAGGCTCATCTTCGTTCTTAACGAAGTCATAAAATCTGATTACTTCATCAAATCTTATGTTCCAACTTTGGGAAGCTTGCTTCAGTCTATAAATGGACCTAAGCAACCTACACTTTGTTAGGATTGAGTTGGCACTAAGAGGGGGGGTGAATTAGTGCAGCGGATAAAAACATCAATTTAAAAATCATCGTACGTTAAAAACCAATATTAGAAGATAACTTAAAAGTGTGTTTATTCGTAAGGGTAGTGAAAGCTAAGTAAGGAGGAAGTAAAACAATTATAAAGTAAATAAATGGCAATAATAGTAATGTAAACCAGAATTAATAGTGGTTCGATCATTGTGACCTACATCCACTTCTGATTCCTCCTACGTTGAGGTCACCAGCATCCACTAATAGTCTTCCTTCAATAGGCGAAGACCAACCACCTCTTTACAGTGCTTTCTCCTTTTCACAGGTTTACGAGATAACCCTTACAAGCCTCACACCTCTCTTGAATGATCACAATACTAGAAAGGGAGGAGGACTCTTTGCACTTTTTCAACACTTTTAACACCCAAAAATTTCAAGATATTATTCACACTTTTGTGGCCTTTCATGCAGAAAAGGATGAGGTATTTATAGGCCCTAATGACTTTAGAATTGGAGCAAAAAAGTGTCACATCCTCATATTTCAGGGTACTAGCGGTACCACCGCCATTATTGGGCAGTACTACTGCGTGTAGACTGACACTGGGTAATACCACCACTCAGTCTGGGCAGTATAACTACTTGACAGAGCTCGAAGATCGAGCTCTGACGATACCACCGCTTGACAACATTAACTACCAATGGTACCATCACCCAGTGCACATAGGAGATTGAGTCCCAGGCGGTGCCATCATCGGTCTTGGTGGTGCCACCGCCGACCATGACTTCAGGTGCTGAATGGGCTATTCAACCGGCCCAATTCAGCCCTGTTAAGGGCCTAGTTGGCCTCTAACTGAGTTTGTAGGATTACCTTCCAATCCTAACTCAACCTAAAGTCTAAATATAATAATTTAAGACATTAGCTAAACAATTTTGGTCCGGTATGTCAATTGTTCTTCCGACGAGCTTCCGGCGATTTTTCGATGAACTTCCGACGATCTCTCGACAATGTTCTAGCGGACTCCCGGCAAGCTCCTGGACTTTATGATGATCTTCTTGGCGAGTTCCGAGGAGCTTCTTTGACAAGTTCGTGGACTTCTCGGTTAATTCTGGTAGAACTTTCGGATTTTCGACGAACTCTCGAACTCCCAACGGAATCTCGATCTTGACTCCAACATAACATTTGCTTTATGCCTTACTGCTATCGTAGTTAATCCTGCACACTTATCCCAACATATGAATTATATCAAACAATTTACCAATTGGTTTCATTATCAAAATTCGAGATTCAATAATCTCCCCCTTTCTGATGATGATAATCAATTGATGACAAAGTTGACCTTAACTACCCCTATTTATATGTTATACTTGAGAAAAGACACTCTTAAATTCAAGGCCTTTGAATTCAAGCATCAAATTGATAAATTATATTCATTTAAATTTATCAACATGCATATCATGATACTTATCATGATTTACCAATACGATACCAAGGCATGACATCCATTTTCAAGTCCAATGATGATAGACAATCATCATTTTCAAATATGATATGAATTTTAAATATGAAATTTAGCAAGATGACAATTCTCAACAAAAGGTGATAATTCATCATTTTGAGGTACTGTATCAATTGTAAATAGCAAGTTAAGCTCATGATATCTTATCATAATGAAAGACATTTATTAAGCATTCATGAAACATTTCAAGAATCTACAATGCATATGATGCATATGCAATCAATTTTGATATGTTTCAAGTATTTATAATGTATTTGATGATTATATTTCAAGCATTCGTAAAGAATTCAAGCATTTACGACAAGATACATTTTATACATTTGTCTCAAACATGAAATTTATCATCAATTTACTATATTTCTCTCCCTTTATCATCAATAAAAAGGAGAACAATTCAACAATGCAAGTGTGGTAAAAATTCAAGTAAGTTTCACACTAATTTATCCAAACCATAAAGGTAAGCAAAAACTTTGCATGATAACTTTTTTGGATAAGCTAATATTTTTGCTTTGGATGTACATAGGTTTTTTGGTTCTTCTTTAGATGTGTAAGTTTCTTTCTTACTTTGTCATAAAAATAAGAAGAAGAGGAAGACGGGTAAGGAAAGAGTTTAAGAGCCAACTTTATGAAAGGATTTGAACAAAGTTAAATTCAAAACAATAAATGAGTTTCATTAAATCTTACTTCACTTTTAACAAAGAGAAGGGATTTATGAAAATGATAAAGATATCCATATGAAATCAAATCCCTATTTTTGCAAGTGATCATACAAAAAAATTATAAAAATTCTTCTTTCATGAGAAGAGTAAGAAGGAGCATCATATGAAAAAATCAACGAATAAAACTTCATAAATAAAATCCATTTCTCATTAAAAATTCACAAGAGTGAAATCCGTGAGAGATGCATTTGTCAATAAATTCCATGAGTGAAGGGACTAAGTGTATCAAAAATCATTAAGTGATGGAGCAAGGGTATGAAGTAAACTTGATACTAAGGAATATAAAAATAAAATAAATTCATGAAAGCTCCATTCATGAAATATATTAAGAGGAAGATAGTCCGGAAAAGAAATACAACAAACTCATGCATTCGGACAAGTTAATATCCCTAACTCCCTTCTAATAAAATTAAAATGTTCTTCACTTAAAGGTTTTGTAAAGATATTAGCTAATTAATGTTTTATATCAATAAACTCTAAAGATATATCATGGTTATTAATATGATCTCTTATAAAATGATGCCTAATGTCAATATGTTTAGTTCTAGAGTGTTGGATAGGATTTTTTGTTAAACATATTACACTTATGTTATCACATTTTATGGGAATATTCCTAAGGTAAATTTTATAATCTTCTAATGTAATTTTCATCTATACAGCTTGTGCATAACATGCACTAGCCGCTATATATTTGGCCTTGGTCGTAGATAGTGCAATCGAGTTTTGTTTCTTGGAAGACCAAGAGACAAGTGCATGACCTAAGAATTAACATATTCCGGATGTGCTTTTTCTATCTAATCTACATCCAGCAAAATCTGCATTAACATAAGCAATTAATTCAAAGTTTTCAGATTTCGAATACCATAATCCTATATTAGTGGTTCCTTTAAGATATCTAAGAATTTTTTTAATTATTTTAAGATGAGATATCTTAGGATTAGATTAAAACCTAGCATAAAGTCCTATATTAAACATAATGTCCGGTCTAGTTACGGTGAGGTATAGTAAACTACCTATCATACCCCCTATAAGCTTTTTTATCAAAGCTTTCTCCACTTTCGTCAATGTCTAACTTAGTGGAGGTACTCATAGGAGTATTGATAATCTTTGAACTAACCATATTAAACCATTTTAGCAAGTCTAATGCATATTTTATTTGATTAAGAAAAATACCATCACTAAGTTGTTTGATTTGTAAGCCTAAAAAGAAAGTTAGTTTACCCATTAAACTCATTTCAAACTCTAGCCTCATACTCTTGGTAAATGATTCGTATAAAGATTCATTTGTAGAACAAAAAATAATATCATTAATATAAATTTGAATAATAAGAAAGTTATTTTTAAAATTTTTAATAAATAATGTAGTATCGACCTTTCCTTTAGAGAAATTATTTTGGATAAGAAAGGAGCTAAGTCTCTCGTACCAAGCCCTTGGGGCTTGTTTTAATCCATAGAGAGCTTTAGTCAATTCAAACACATGATTAAGAAAATTATCATTCTTAAAATCGGGAGGTTGTTTAACATGAACTTCTTCGAAAATAAAGCCATTAAGAAAAACACTTTTAACATCCATTTAAAATAACTTAAAGTTATTACAACTAGCATAGGCAAGGAGCATCCTATGGCTTCTAATCTTGTCACAAGAGTGAAGGTTTCTTCATAGTCGATACATTCTTCTTGGTTGAAACCCTTGGCCACTAATCTAGCCTTGTTTCTAACCACGATAACAAATTCATCTTGCTTGTTTCTAAAGACCTATTTAGTACCAATAACTAAATGGTCACAAGGTCTCGGAACAAGCTCCCATACCTCATTTCTCTAAAATTGGTTCAACTCTTCTTGCATCACGATAACCCATGAATCATCTTTCAAGGCCTCGTTAATGCATTTAGGTTCAATTTGAGAAAGAAAAGTAGCGTTAGCACAAAAAATCTTAAGAGAAGAACGAGTTTGAACTCCTTTTAATGTGTCTCCTACAATTAGCTCCTTAGGATGAGCATATACGTACTTTCATTTCTTGGGTAACGATGTTACGGAAGAAGATACACCCAAGTTGCTAGTTGGAGGAAGGGTTTCATTTAAATTCAAAGTATCAAAATTAAGATCATCATCAAAATCATTTTTTTAAAATTTGAAAACTTCATTAAAGATAATATGAATAGACTCTTCTATAACCAAAGTTCTTTTGTTAAAGATACAAAAGACTTTAGAAATAGAAGAATAATCAAGAAAAATACCATCATCGGATTTTGTATCAAACTTTCCTAACGCATCTTTTTCATTCAAGATAAAACATTTATAATTGAAAACTTTAAAATATGAAATATTGGGTTTTCTTTATTTCATAATTCATAAGAAGTTTTGAAAAGTAATAGTCTTACTAGAATTCTATTCATGACATAGCATGCCATATTAATGGATTCGACCAAAAAATATTTGGGTAGGCTATGTTCGTTTAACATAGTTCTTGTCATTTCTTGTAATTTATATTTTTCCTTTATATTACTTCATTTTGTTGAAGATTTCTCGGAGTAGAGAAATTATTGTTATACCTATTATATTCATAAAATTTTTTAAAATCACGATTTTGAAATTCGCCATCGTGATCACTCTGAATTGATGAAATCATAAAACCTTTTTCATTTTGAACAAGTTTATAAAACTTAGAAAATACCTAAAGCAAAGGAGTATTTACTACCTCCTAGGCTTGATGTATCAATTGGTCAAAACAAATCCATGTGGATCAATTGCAATGGTCTAAAGGTGTTTATATGATTCTCTGGTTTGAAACTATCTTTTATTTGTTTTCCTAGTTAACAAGCATCACACACTATTTTTAACAAACCTAATGTTAGGAATACCTCTTACAAGTTCTTTGGATGAGATTTGAGAGATTAGTTTCATGCTAGCATGACCTAATCTCCTATGCCAAAGCCAAGCATCATCATTCAAAATCAAAAAATATATTTCATTACAAAGATAATCAATGTCATTAGTATATATATTATTTTATTTTAGGATAATCGTCGAGATGTTTTTGTATGGTTATTCAATAATGCAAGTATTGGATTCAAATTTAATCACGTATCTTTTATCACATAATTGACTAATGCTCAAAAGATTATACTTTAAACCATCAACCAATAACATATCTTTAATCAAAAAGTTAGATTTGTTACCTATAGTTCCGTTGCCAATGATTTTACCTTTGTTGTTGCCTCCGAAGGTGACATACCCTTCATCTAGGCTAGTGAGCTTAGAGAAATAAGATGGATCTTCGGTCATGTGTATTGAGCATCCACTATCAAGGTAGCATCTCTTACTCCTAGCTTGTGATGGTAAATGTTACGGTAAGTAACTTTTTTAGCCGTGGCCTCGGGGCCGTCGCGGCTCGGTTCGGGGGTCTAGATGTCGGGGATCTCGGGCAGCGTCCCTCGGGGTCTCCTGGCGGCCGAGCTCGGTGGTTCGGGTCGGGAGGTCGGTTCGGCAGGTCGGGTCGGCGGTTCGGGTCGGCGGTTCGGGTCGGGAGGCAGCTCCGTCACAGCTTCGGGAAGAGGCGACACCGTCTCGTACCTGCACACAGGTCGGGCCGGGAGCTCGGCCCGACCCCTCCGACGATCGAGTTAGAGAAAGATGTGGAGGGGATTGTGGATGAGGCAGAAGAAGAGCCTCTGAGTGTTTTGTGTCTGAGTGAGTTCCTCTCCCCCTCATTTCTCTTTAGAGTTTGGGGGTATTTATAGATGAAGTTTGATGTTACCTGACGTGGTTGTCTGCAGGGCAGGACTGTACCTTCGGTGGCGTCTGACATTGACACTGGGGTTGCGTGGGAGGCCGAGCTGCCGCAGGGTATGGCGAGCCTCGGGCAGTGTGCCTCGGCTCCTCGGCCTCATGCGCAGCCAAGACGCTGCCTCGGCTCCTCTGCCCCGTGCGCAGCAACACGCTGCCTCGGCCCCTCGGCCTCATGCGCAGCCAACACACTGCGGCCAGCACGTTGCCTCGGCTGCCTCGGCCTCATGCGCAGCCAACACGCTGCGGCCAACACGCTGCCTCGGCCCCTCGGCCACATGCGCAGCCAACACGCTGCCTCGGCCTCATGCGCAGCCAAGACACTACGGCCAACACGCTGCCTCAGCCCCTCGGCACCATGCGCAGCAACACGCTGCAGCCAACACGCTGCCTTGGCTTCTCGGCCTCATGCGCAGCCAATACGCTACAGCCAGCACGCTGCCTCGGCCCCATGCGCGGCTAGCCCGCAGGCTGCGCGCCTCAGCGCGCCTCTTGGCTCACGGTTAGCTTCGGCCTAACCCCCTCTTTTTTGCATTCGCACGGCTCGATCGTAGACGACCCGAGTCTACCTCAGCGCGGTCTGCCCGCCTGAGCAGCGCCCGCTCGGTCGTAGCCTGCCTGCGCAGAGCTCCTCGGCCATATTCACTGCTGAGTCTATCTCAGGGCGGCTTACCCACCAGGGTCTCGCCCCTCGGTCGTGGCTTGCTTGCGCCGAGCCTACCTCAGCGCAGCTTCCGCGCCTGAGCTGTGTCCCTCGGTCGCAGCTTGCCTGCGCCGAGCACCTTAGTCACTTGCTGCCGAGATCTACCTCGGCGCGGCCTGTCCACCTCTGTCATGTACCTCGGCCACATGGTGCCCGAGACCACGTCCTCGCGTCCTACCCGCCTGTGTCGTGCTATTCGGCCGCATGGCCCTCGCGACCACACCTGCGCGGTCTGCCCACCTGCGTCATGCTCCTTGGCTCCATGTTCCCGAGACAGACCAACGTCGCCAGCCCGTCTGCGTCGTGTCCCTCGGCTCCATACCCCCCGAGACACGCTTACGCGGCCAGCCTGCCTGCGCCGAGCTCCTCGGCCATATTCACTGCCGAGTCTATCTCAGGGCGGCTTGCCCACTAGGATCTCACCCCTCGGTCGCAGCCTGCTTGCGCCGAGCCTACCTCAGCGCGGCTTGCGCGCCTGAGCGGTGTCCCTCGGTCGCAGCTTGCCCTCACCGAGCACCTCGGCCAATCTCTGCCGATATCCACCTCGGCGCGACCCGACCGCCTGTCGTGTTCCCTGGCCGAGCGGTGCCCGAGGCTGCGTCCTCGCGTCCTGCCCGCCTGATCGTGCTACTCGATCACATGGCCCTCGCGACCACGCCTGCGCGGTCACCCTACCTGCGTCACGGTCCTTGGCTCCATGTTCCCGAGACAGACCAGTGCCGCCAGTACGCCCGCGTCGTGCCCCTCGGCTCCATAAAACCCGAGACACGTCTACGCGGCCAGCCCGTTCGCGCCGGACTCCTCGGCCATATTCACCGCCGAGTCTGCCTCAGGGCGGCCCACCCGCCTGAGCGGTGTCCCTCGGTCGCAGCCTGCCTGCACCGAGCACCTCGGCCAATCTCTGCCGAGACCCACCTCGGCGCGGCCCGACCGTCTGTCGTGTTCCTCAGCCGCGTGGTGCCCGAGGCTGCGTCCTCGCGTCCTGCCCGCCTGATCGTGCTACTTGGTCGCATGGCCCTCGCGACCACGCCTGCGTGGTCACCCCGCCTGCGTCGTGCTCCTTGGCTCCATGTTCCCGAGACAGATCAGTGCCGCCAGTACGCCTGCGTCGTGCCCCTCGCTTCCATCATCTCCCGAGACCACAACTGCGCGGTCACCCCGCCTGCGTTGTGCTCCTCGGCCCTCGCTTCCATCATCTCCCGAGACCACACCTGCGCGGTCACCCCGCCTGCGTTGTGCTCCTCGGCCCTCGCTTCCATCATCTCCCAAGACCACACCTGCGTGGTCACCCCGCCTGCGTTGTCCTCCTCGGCCCTTGGCTTTACGCCCCCTGAGACCACACCTGCGCGGCTAGCCCACCTGCATTGTGCTCCTCGGCCCTCGGCTTTACGCCCCCCAAGTCCAACCCTGCTCGGCTTCTTGACTAAGTTGCGCACCTCGGCCTCGTGCTGCTCGAGACGCGTTCGCACGGCCAGCCCGCCTGCATCGTGCCCCTCAGATCCGCATGAACAACCCACCTGAAGTAAGAAGCCATGCATCGGACTCCCTGCATGCAAAAATCGATGCATAGCTCCTTTCGGGGGGGGCATATGATAGGGGTCAAAATGATGCGACACATCATGACAGCAGCCCCCTGAGCGATGCGCTGCCCGAGGCACTTCATACTTTGCAGCAGCTCGGCCTCCCACGCAACCCCAGTGGCAATGTCAGACGTCACCAAAGGTACAGTCCTGCCCTGCAGATAGCTACGTCAGGTAACATCAAACCTCCTCTATAAATACCCCTGAATCCTAAGCAAAAAGGGGGGATCGCACACTCAACACACGGAGGTTTCTCCTCCTCCTAAACCCCCTCCACATCTTTCTCTAACTGGATCGTCGGAGGGGTCGGGTCGAGCACCCCGACCCGACCTTTGTGCAGGTGCGAAGCCTTCGGAGATCACCGCCTTCGGATATCCAGCGGGCTCGAGGAGCGCCCCCACGGAGATCACCGCCTTCCGGACCCGAACCAAGCCGCGACGGCCCCGACGCCACGGCTAAAAAAGTTACTTACCCTAACAGTAAATGTTTCTACAAAAAAAAATGATTTTTAGGTACCAATTTGATCTTGGGTGCCTCAAAAATTGATCGACTCAACTTATTATTTTGCATGGAGTTCTTTACGGTTCCTTTAGGAATCCAAATCAATTTGTGTGGACTATATCTCTTAAACATACATTTATAAGTAATATGTCTAAATTTGCAATAAAAGTTGTATTTGTTTCGGGGTGAAACATGCAAAGTTGGGCCTTTAACAAAGATAGTTGGGTTTTATAAGTGTTACTCACAAAGCCGATTCCATCTCTTCTATGAACATGATTCTTACTTGCAAGGATCATGTTTAGAGATTTGCTACATATTTCAAATTTTTCTAAGGTTTTATGTAGTTGTAAATTATCCTTTTTAAGCATTTCTAATTCATCACATTTTGTGCAAGGAGCTAAACTATCATCATGCTCAATTTTTAATCCATCAAAATCACTAACAAGAGAAGCATGCTCCTTTTTTAATAGTTTATACTTTTTACTAACTAATTTATATTCATCAAATAAATTATGAAAAGCACTTAATAATTCATCAAAAGATAAATAAGCTTCGATCGAGTTACTTACCACGTCGTTATATGCCATCAATGCATAGTTAGCAACATGCTCTTTGTTAGTTGGCCCCTCTTCTTCGGATGCATTTGAGTCATCCCAAGTTGTATTAAGCGCTTTCTTTCTTTTTGGTTGCTTCTTCTTCACTTGGGGGCATTCACTTTTGAAGTGCCCTGACTTCTTGCATTCGTAGCAAATGATTTGATCCTTTTTTAGTTTATTTTTGTTTTTAGTTTTGTTTCTTCTTATGAATTTTTTGAATTTTCTTGTTAGAAGTGCTAAGTCGTCATCATCATCATCATCGTCACTTGAGTTTTCTTTCAAATGATCTTCTTGAGTTCTAAATGCCAAATCCTTCATGTTCTTTGGAAGTTTGTTCTCATGTTTTTCATGTGCCTTACATGACATCTCGTAGGTCATCAAAGATCTGATAAGTTATTTGAGTGGAAAGTTGTTCAAATCGTTTGCTTCTTGAATAGCAGTTACTTTAGGATCCCAACTCTTTGGAAGGGATCTTAGTATCTTATTAATAAGTTTAACATTAGAAAAACTTTTACCAAAGGCTTTTAGACCATTGATGACATTCGTAAATCGGGTGTACATATCTCCAATAGTCTCACTTAGTTTCATGCAGAATAATTCATAACTATGAACCAAAAGATTAATTTTTGACTCATTAACTCTACTTGTGCCTTCGTGTGTGATTCAAGTGTATGCCAAATGTTATAAGTCGTTTCGCAAATAGAAACTTGATTGAATTCATTTTTATCCAAAGCACAAAACAAAGCATTTATAGCTTTGGCATTCAAAGAGAAAGTCTTCTTCTCCAATTCATTCTATTCGCTCATTGGAAGATAAGACTTTTGAAAAATATTTTTAATGATATTCCACAACTCGAAATCCATAGAAATTAAGAAGATCTTCATCCTAGTTTTTCAATATATATAATTCGTCCCATTGAACATGGGAGGATGAGTGATAGAATGACCCTCTTGATTTGCCGACAAAAGTCATCTCTCTTGGGTTTTAAACTAAATCGAGGGTAACCATACTCTGATACTAATTGTTAGGATCTAGTCGGCACTAAGAAGGGAAGGGGGGGGGGGGTGAATTAATATAGCGGATAAAAACGTTAGTTTAAAAATCTTCATACGTTAAAAACCGATATCAGAAGATAACTTAAAAGCATGTTTATTCATAAGAGTAGTGAAAGCTAAGTAAGGAGGAAGTGAAGCAATTGCAAAGTAAATGACAATAATAGTAATGCAAACTATAATTTATAGTGGTTCGGTCATTGTGACCTACATCTACTTTCGATTCCTCCTCCGTTGAGGTCACTGGCATCTACTAATGGTCTTCCTTCAATAGGTGAAGACCAACCACCTCTTTACAGTGCTTTCTCCTTTTCATGGGTTTAGGAGATAACCCTTACAAGCCTCACACCTCTCTTGAATGATCATAATACTAAAAAGAGAGGAGGAGGACTTTTTACACTTTTTCAATACTTTTAACACTTAAAGATTTCAAGATATTGTTCACACTTTCGTGCCCTTTCATGCAAAAAAATGGTGGGGTATTTATAGGTCCTGATAGCTTTAGAATTGGAGCCAAAAAGTATCACATCCCTAGATTTCAGGGTACTAGCGGTACCATCGCTATTATTGGGTGGTACTATCGCCTGCAGACTAATACTAGGAGGTACCATCACTTAGTCTGGGCGGTACGACTGCTTGATAGAGCTCGAAGACCGAGCTTTGACGGTACCACCATCTGACAATATTAACTACCAGCGGTATCATCGCCTAGTTTAGGCGGTACCATCACCCAAAGCACCTGGGAGATTGAGTTCCAGGCGGTGCCATCGTCGGTCCTGGCAGTGCCACCGCCGGTCGTGACTTCAGGTGTTGAATGGGCTATTCAACTGACCCAATTTAGCCCTGTTAAGGGCCCAGTTGGCCCCTAACTGAGTTAGTGGGATTACTTCCTAATCCTAACTTAACTTAAAGTCTAAATATAATAATTTAAGACATTAGCTAAGCAATCTTGGTCCGGTATGTCAATTGTTCTTCCGGTGAGTTTTCGGCGATTTTTCGATGAACTTCCGACGATCTCTCGGCAATGTTCTAGCGGACTCTCGGCAAGCTCCTGAACTTTATGACGATCTTCTTGGCAAGTTCCGAGGAGCTTCTTTGGCAAGCTTCTAGACTTCTCGGTTAATTCCGCTAGAACTTTCGAACCTCCAACGAACTCTCGAACTCCCAACAAAATCTCGATCTTGACTCCAACTCACCATTTGCTTTATACCTTACTACTATCGTAGTTAATTTTGTACACTTATCTCAACATATGGATTAGATTAAATAATTTATTAATTGATTTCATCATGAAAATATGAGATTCAACACACATCTTATCTGGACTATCCTTGGACATGAATCCCTTCGGTTGTATCATATACACATCCTCCTCGAGGTTGCTATTGAGGAACGTAGTTTTCATGTCCATCTGCCGGATCTCATAATCATAGTGTGCTGCAATAACTAATAGAATTCAGATAGATTTTAGCATGGCTACGGGTGAGAAGGTTTCGTTATAGTCAATAGCTTGCCTTTGATGATACCCTTTAGCCACTAGTCTTGCTTTATAGGTCTCTACCTTTCCATCTACTCTGATCTTCTTCTTAAAGATCCACTTGCAACCAATGGGTATAATACCCTCGGGTGCATAAACTAAGTTGCAAACCTTATTAGAGTACATAAAATCCATCTCAGAATTTATGGCTTCTTGCTTCGGTAGTATATACTCATAATAGCCTCCTCGTATGTCTGAGGATCAATATCCTCAACATCCTCTCCTCTAATATATCCCACATATCTCTCAAGAGGATGGAATACTCTACCGGACCTACGTAAAATTGGAACTTGTGTGTTAGGTACCTGAATAGACTCAGGTTGTGGAGTAGTACTTGAGCTAGATTCTCCAACCTCACTCAACTCTCTCATGCACTTACTGTCTTTGCTAAGAATGTGTTCCTTCTCAAGGAACACTACTCTGTTGGATATAAAGATCTTTTGGTCCTAAGGATGATAGAAATAATACCCATAAGTTTCCTTGGGTATCCCATGAACTTGCACTACTCCGTTGTCGATTCCAACTTATCGGGGTTTTATCTTTTAATATAGGCAGGGTAGCCCCAAATCTTAACAACCTTAAGATCATGCTTCTTCCCTTTCTATATCTCATATCGTGTAGATACTATTGACTTAGTTGGGACTCTATTAAGACGGTATGTTGTAAGGTGACATCCCCTCTCAATAATAGCTCTACCAAGCAGATGTAGGTGACCTCGCTAATAGCTACAAGTTCAACTATCAAATGTTTGGAAATACAAGTTCAACTCATTGCATGATAAATATAATATCCAATTTTATCATTATGCAATTTTGCTATCATCATAGATATGCAAGGTAGTAAGATAGCAAGTTCTACAACATACAAGCTAGCAAATTTTACAATATTTTAGAACATGCAAGCTAGTAGTTTTGAGATGTTCAAGAAGACAACTCTTGCTTCTTGAAATATGCAAATTTGTCAATTTTGCTAGATGTGCAAGTTAGCATATTTTGCTTCTTGAGATAGACAAGATAACACTTTTGGTTGAGATCGCAAGATAGCATTTATTGTTGAAGTGTGCAAGCTAGCCATTCTTGCTTCCTTTAGCAATGTGCAAGTTGCGAGTTTTGCTTCTTGAGATAGACAACCTAGTGATGTTCAAGACAGCAAGCTCTTTCTTCTCTTTTGAGAAGTGTCATTTTTGCTTCTTTTGCAAAGTGCAAGCTAGCAAAATTTTACATTATTTTACAATATGCAGGCTAGCAAGATACAATGTTTTACATGAAACAAGCAAATAATTTGGCAAGTGTTACGTTTGCAACTTCTCTTTCGATGTGCAAGAAAGTAAGCAAGTTTTTGCACTTTCTTGACTTGTGCAAGCTAGTTAATTTGCTTTCTAGCATGTTTTTGTTAGGACTCTAGTTAGGAGAGTCCTAATTGAGAGAGACATTCATGTAAAACCTACCTAAGCCGACCCCTATTAAAGAGGTGAAGTGGCCGGCTAGGGTTAGGAGGTTATTTCTTAGAGAAGAATAAGGAGTTGTAAAGGAATAGGAGTCTTGAGTAGGAGTCCTATTAGGAGTTGGTTAGAAGTAGGAGTCTTGAGTAGGAGTCCTATTAGGAGTTGGTTAGAAGCAGGAGTCTTAAGTAAGAGTCCTATTAGGAGTTAAGGTTTAGAAGCCCTATAAATAGTCATGTATTCCACCTCTTTTCATAAGCAATAGATGAATCTTTTCTGCAGCCTTTGAGCAGCAACTTGGAGGGAGGAACCCCTATAGAGTTCCAAGGAGGCCGATCCCTTAAAGAGATCAACCCCAAGTTTAGAATCTGTAAGGGTTCTAACACCTGGTATCAGAGCAGCGTTCTTGGCATCTCACTACCCTTCCACAACCATCCATCAACCCTTCACAACCGCCCAAAGCAATTCCCACAATTGCTTAAAAGATCGTCGCCAAATTCCACCGTCATCTCCACCACCACGAATCATCCTTTGATCTCCCCGTGAATTACAAAAGGTTCTGGTTTTATACCTTACTACTGCTGCAATTTAGTTATCCTTATTTGAAAATCCCAAAAAAATTATTCCTATATTACTACATAAACTTTTCGTCATAAAGTTTTTATCTCTACGACGAAAGATACATTGCAGAATTCCAACCGTATAGCATCGTCTGTTTGATCTTGCTACTGTGTTTTTTCTATCCAAATCTCTATGAAATTTTTATGACATTTTGACATTTCCTAACAGCAGATTTCCTTTGGTTTTGTCAAAAAATTCTCAATATAAACTATTAATATTTTATGTCTAATCTACTATACTTGAAAATCTGCATTGTAAAATTTCAGCCGCATAGCACTGTTTGTTTGATCTTGATACTATGTTGTTTCTATCCAAATCTCTACAAAATTTTTATTATAGCTTTGACACTTCCTACCAGTTGATTTCGCTTTGGTTTCATAAAAAAATTCTCAATATAAACTACTGATCTATTACATCCAATCTGCTATACTTAAAAATCTGTGCTGCAGAAAATTTCAGCCGCATATTGTTGCCTTAACCCATCTATTTGCAATCTTTTTTGAATAAAATTTCTTATACACTTCATAGATCATCTTGGCTTTCATCTAGGATTAATCTATTAAGAAATTCATCTCTAAAAATGATTTTATGTTGCTGCAAATTTTCATCGTATCCCGCTGAAATTTTTCGACGAGAATTCTGCAATCGTAACTTGCACCAATTTCCTTGCTATTATACTGCGAAATTTTCTTGATTAAATTAGATATCCTTGCTGTCATATAAACTGTGATTTTGCTATCAATTCCCTCCTCAATTCTCTCAAGTTTTTGGTAGAAATTACGTCGAGAAACCGTTGTTTCTTCGACGACAATTGTACTCTTACAAGACAGCACATACTTGCTGCAACTTCCACTGATTTCTATCAAACCTTTGCTACCATCTACCACAGATCCAAAACATTCATCCACAGCCCTAAAACTCCACCAAACCACACCCTCAAACTGCACCCAAAATAACCACAAAACAATCTTAAACCGTAGCCTACATCCACCAATCCACCAACCCTTTCGACCATCACCTCTCTCAACCAATACATGCCTTTAACCCGACAATAAAAAAGAGATCTTAACATCACAGATTTGGCGGCATATACTATGGCATCTAAGAAAGTAATCAATGCTAAATTTGAAGCCTTCGAGGTGCAAATGGAGGATAAGATTCGGATGCTCTTTATCGAACTCAGATTGGGCCGACCACTAAGCCCGAAGAAATCACATCAAGGAGAGAGCTTTGCCCAATCGCACCAAGCCCAAAGATATGACTTCCAAGAGAGGGGAAGCTCTATGACCAACCCTAACTATCCATGCATGAGAGTGGATTTCCCTAGATGGGAAGAAGGAGACCCGATTGGTTGGATCTTGCGAGCAAAGCGATATTTTCGGTACCATAAAACCGCGGATGCATCTATGGTGAAAATTGCAGCTATACATCTTGAAGGGGATGCTATACAGTGGTTTGACTGGTTTGAACATACTTATGGGGTCCTTTCATGGCGACAATTCAAAGAAGGACTGCTGATCCGCTTCAAACCAACCGATTACGAGAATATTGACGGACAACTAGCAAAGATCCGACAAACCTCTACCATTCAGGAGTACCAAACCAAATTTGAAAGGTTATCTAATCAAACTCATGGTTGGTCTCAAAAATAGCTATTGAGGACCTTCATTGAGGGCTTGAAGTCGGAGATCCGAGGAGAAGTTAAAGTGCGACAACCGTATACGGTTATGGCAGCCATCTCTTTCGCATGACATCAAGAGGAGAAATTGAACCATGAAGCTCGGAGGACTAGGGTCTCTCCTCAACAAGTAATATTGAAGCCCTCAGCCCCCTCTACTGTCGACCAAGTCCCTACACCAAAGAGGTTACCAAGAGAAGAGCTTCGGGAGCGATATGCGAAGGGGTTATGTTGGCATTGTGACGAGTCGTGGAGCCATGAGCATCGCTGTAGTAAAGGGGGACTTCTTATGATTGAACCGATAGAAGAAGAGGTCATTGAACATCCAGAAGAGAACCTTGAACATGAAGAAGAAGATGCAGAACAAGAGCCACAACCGACCGAAGTTACGGTATATACACTAGCTGGCTACTCAAACCCGCAAACGATGAAAGTTGGAGGCCTTCTCAAACAACAACCGATCACTATTCTCATCGACACGGGCAGCACTAATAACTTCCTAAACAGTAAGGTTGCTGTCCATATGAACTTACCTATTGAGAATTGCAACAGGTTTGTCGTTAAGGTCGCCAACGGACGTATTTTGAAGTGTGATCATAGGTGCCCGCAAGTGAAACTTTTGCTGCAGGACCAAGAGATAATTGCAGATTTCTTCCTCCTCCCTCTTGATGATCATGAGGCCATGCACAGAATTGAATTGTTGATGACATTAGGTGATGTTTCCTGGAATTTTATGAAACTAATTATGAAATTTTATAGTAAGGGGAAACAGGTAATACTGCATAGGAAATGTGGGGGCGACGTAACAACGATTTGCACACAACAAATGGAGAAGATTTTGCATAAAGTATGCAGCGGCTTTTTGGTACAACTTGAGCAGCAAACTAAGGGAGAGCCAACAGAATTTGAAGATCCAAATCTACTTCTTTTGCTTGCTGAATTTTCAGATATATTTGATGAACCGCGCAACCTACCTCTTACTCGTCGATATGATCATTATATAACAATTCTTCCAAGAAAATGTCCAGAAAATACTCAGTCATATCAGTATCCACATCTCCAGAAGGATGAAATAGAAAGGATTGTAAAAGAGATGCTCAAAACAGGAGTTATTCGGCCAAGTTGCAACCCCTACTCTTCACTGGTGCTCCTCGTACGAAAGAAGGACGGAACATGGTGATTGTGTATTGATTACCGAGCTCTCAATGGCATAACCGTCAAGGACAAATACCCTATTCCAATAGTAGATGAATTGCTAGATGAAAGGGAGCACAAATCTTCATAAAGCTGGACCTTTGATCCGGGTATCATCAAATACGAGTGTGCGAAGAAGACATACCGAAAACCAGCTTTTGAACACACAACAACCACTACGAATTTTTGCTTTCTTCAATAGAAGGTGGAATATCTTGGGCATATCATATCAGAGGAAGGTATAGCAGTGGACTCTGTTGAATCTCGGATTTTGATGATAAAATCAATTGATGGGTTATTTGATCTAATCCATATTATTGAGTTAAGTATGCAGGATTAACTACGATAACCAGAAAACACAAAGCAAGAATACCGGAGTCAAGTTCGATGAACGTTTAAGAGTCCGAAGAATCATCGGAGATGATGATGGAACCAACCGAGAAGAAATCGGGAACCTGTTGGAAGTTCGCCGAAGAGATCGTCGGAGGTTCGCAGAGATCACCGAGAAGTCTCGGCTACTCATTAAAGTCATCACAAGTTCGGGAGCGTGCTTGGACCCCGTCGGAAGAAGTTCGTCGGAAAGCTCGCCGGAACAAGACTTGACGCTCGCGGTTGATAAATTGCTTAGGATGTGTTTTATTATGTAGTTCACTTGTAATTAGGATTAGGATTAAGAAGATAATCCTATATCCTGGTTAGGGGCCAACTGGGGCCAAAGTCAGATTTGGTTTGGGCTAAAAGTAAGCCAAACCAAGTGAACCGGAGAGCCAGGCGGTGACACCTCCTTGGCTGGGCGGTTGCACCGTCCAGCACTCGAGCGTTGGGCGGTGGCACCGCCTGGCTGGGCGGTGGCACCTCCAGCACCGGGAACCCTAAGAGAATTCAAATTTTGGAGCCCAAAATTTGAATCCTCTGGAGGCCTATAAATACCCCTCAAATCTCAGCTGAGATTACAACTTTTGAGAAGCATTTTGATTGAGAGAAAAGTCTTAGAAAGTCTTAGCAAGTCTTGTTTTCAATTTGCTAGAGAGTTCTCCTCCTTCTTTCTTATTGAAAATTTGTAAGAGGTTGAACTGCTTGTAAAAATTTGTAAGAGGGGTGTTTACCCTTCCATTTCAAGAGATTTGCTAGTGGAAGATGGGAGCCTCATCGAAGAGGGGCATCGCAAGTGGAGTAGGTCATTTGACCGAACCACTCTAAAAATCGGCGTAATCTCTGGTTTGCATTTTATTATTGTCATTTACATTACTGCAAATCTTCTTACTGCTTTAGTTCCTTATTACCCTTGCTGCGCAACTTTAAGAATACGCTTTCAAGTTAAACTTTTCAAGTTCCGTTCTTATCGTACGAAAGATCTTGTTAAAATCGAAGTTTTAATCCGCTGCACTAATTCACCCCCCCCTCTTAGTGCCGCTCCGATCCTAACAAGTGGTATCAGAGCAAGGTTATCTCTTATATTTGGTTTAACACCCAAGAGAGATGGCTTACTCCGGCATGCAAGAGGGCCACTCTATTGCATGACCACCTTTGTTTAATGGGTCGGATTACACATATTGGAAGACTCGCATGAGGATCTTCCTCATTTCTATGGACTTTGAGCTTTGGTCTATTGTTAAGAATGGATTTCAAAAATCTTCTCTTCCGATGAGCGAATGGAATGAATCGGAGAAGAAGGTTTTTGCTTTAAATGCAAAGGCTATGAATGCCTTATTTTGTGCATTAGACAAAAACGAATTTAATCGTGTTTCAATGTGTGATTCGGCTTTTGATATTTGGAGAACTCTTGAGGTCACTCATGAAGGCACTAGCCGAGTGAAAGAGTCCAAAATCAACATCCTTGTGCACTCTTATGAACTTTTCCAAATGAAACCAAGTGAGTCCATCGGAGACATGTACACCCGGTTTACGGATGTCATCAATGGACTCAAAGTTCTTGGTAAAGATTTTACTAACTTTGAACTAGTAACTAAAATCTTAAGATCTCTCCCTAAAAGTTGGGATCCAAAAGTTACGGCCATTCAAGAGGCCAAAGACCTTAAAGCATTCCCTCTTGAAGAACTCATTGGGTCTCTAATGACCTACGAAATGACATGTCAAGCTCATGACGAGCTCGAGAACCCCCTTCCAAAGAACAGGAAGGATATGGCACTCAAATCACAAGAAGACCACTTGAAAGGAACATCAAGTGATGAGGACAGTGACAATGACATTGCACTTTTGACTCAAAAATTTAAAAAATATTTAAGAAAAAACAAATTTAAAAACAATACAAAAAATAAATTTGAACAAAAGAAGGACCAAGTGATTTGTTATGAATGCAAAAAACCGGGACACTATAAGAACGATTGTCCTCAAGCCAAAAAGAGAACATCAAAGAAGAAGGCGTTCAAGGCAACGTGGGATGATTCAAGCGCATCCGAAGAAGAGGAGTCCAACACCGAGCAAGTTGCTCATTACGCGCTAATGGCGTTAGGAGAAGAGGTATGTGATTTATTTAATGAAGATTTATCTTTTGAAGAACTATCTATCGCTTTTCATGAATTATTTGATGAATGTAGAACTGTTAGCAAGAAGTTAAGTATCTTAAAGAAAGAGCATGCTTTGCTACAAGATAAGTTTGATAGTCTTCAAACTCCTCCATGCTCTAAGTGTGAGCACTTAGAAGCATTAAAAAATGAAAATTTGCTTCTTAAGGAAACCTTAAACAAGTTTAAGGTTGGTAGCAAAGGATTAGATATGATTCTTGCACACAAGGGTCACATCGCAAATAGAAATGGAATTGGATTTGTAAAAGGATTACATCAAAATCCTACCACTTTCATAAAAGGACCTACATTACATGTTTCCTCTTATATGAAATGCAACTTTTATTGCAAATCCGGACATATTGCCTACAAATGCCCATTTAGAAAAATTAGTTCACAAAAATTAATATGGGTTCCTAAAGGAACTATAAAGAATTCAATAATAAATAACAAAGTTAGTGGGTCAATTTTTGAGGCACCCAAAATCAAATGGGTACCTAAAAATCATCCTCTTTTATAGACAAACCCACAAGCTAGGAGCAAGAGATGGTATCTCGATAGTGGATGCTCAAGACATATGACTGGAGATCCATCTCATTTCTCTATGCTCACTAGCAAAGAAGAAGGGTACGTTACCTTCGGAGACAACAACAAGGGCAAAATCATTGGCAAGGGAACTATTGGTAACAAATTTAATTTTTTCATTGATGATGTCTTACTAGTTGATGGATTGAAACATAATCTCTTGAGTATTAGTCAACTATGCGATAAAGGTTACATCGTTAGATTTGAATCAAATATGTGCATTATTGAAAAACCAAATCATAACATGACTATGATTGCTTTAAAACAAAATAATGTCTATACTATCAATCTTGATGAACTAAGTAATGAAATGTGTTTCTCCGCCGTAATTGATGATGCTTGGCTTTGGCATAGGAGATTAGGCCATGCAAGCATGAAAACAATATCTAAGATCTCATCTCAAGAATTAGTACGAGGAATTTCAAATATAAAGTTTATTAAGGACAAAGTATGCGATACATGTCAACTAGGCAAACAAATAAAAACAAGCTTCAAACCAAAAAATCAAATTAGCACCACTAGACCATTACAATTGATCCATTTGGACTTATTTGGACCAATTGATACAACAAGTCTAGGTGGAAGCAAATATGCTTTTGTGATTGTGGATGACTACTCTAGATACACTTGGACCTATTTCTTAGCTCACAAAAGTGATTGCTTCAAGTGTTTCTCTAAATTTTGTAAACTCACTCAAAACGAAAAAGGCTTCATGATTTCATCAATTCGGAGTGATCACAGTGGTGAATTTCAAAACCATGACTTTCAAAATTTTTGCGAAGTTAATGGATACAATCACAACTTCTCAACTCCAAGAAATCCTCAACAAAATGGTGTAGTTAAAAGAAAAAATAGAAACCTACAAGAAATGGCAAGAACTATGTTAAATGAACATAGTTTACCCAAATATTTTTGGGCCGAAGCCGTAAATACGGCTTGCTACATCATGAATAGGGTTCTAATAAGACCATCTCTATCAAAAACTCCCTATGAATTATGGAATAACAAAAAATCAAATATTTCTTATTTTAAAGTTTTTGGTTGTAAATGCTTTATTTTAAATGAAAAGGATGCCTTAGGTAAATTTGATGCTAAATCCGATGAAGGCATCTTTCTTGGCTACTCTTCCGTTTCTAAGGCTTTTCGGATTTTTAATAAAAGAACCTTAGTAATAGAAGAGTCTATTCATGTAGTTTTTAATGAAATTTTCGATTTAAAGAAAAATGATTTTGATGATGATCTTGGTTTTGATAATTTGAATTTAAATGAACCCTCTCCTCAAAATAGCCATTTGAATGCATCTTCTTCCGAAATTTCTTTACCAAAAGAATGGAAGTATGTAGATGCTCATCCAAAAGAGCAAATTATAGGAGATACATCAAAAGGGGTTCAAACTCATTCTTCTTTCAAAAATTTCTGTGCTAACGCCGCTTTCCTTTCTCAAATTGAACCTAAATGCATTGACGAAGCCTTAAAAGATGATTTTTGGGTCATTGCAATGCAAGAAGAATTGAACCAATTTGAGAGGAATGAGGTATGGAAGCTTGTTCCTAGACCAAGTGACCACTTAGTCATAGGTACTAAGTGGGTCTTTAGAAACAAGCAAGACGAAAATGGTATCGTGGTTAGAAACAAGGCTAGATTAGTGGCCAAAGGTTTCAACCAAGAAGAAGGTATCGATTACGAAGAAACCTTCGCTCCCGTGGCTCGATTAGAAGCCATAAGGATGCTTCTTGCCTATGCTAGTAGTAATAATTTTAAACTATTTCAAATGGATGTTAAAAGTGCCTTCTTAAATGGTTTTATTTCCAAAGAAGTATATGTCGAACAACCTCCCGGATTTGAAAATACTCTTTTTCCTAATCATGTATTCAAATTAACTAAGGCTCTCTATGGCTTGAAACAAGCTCCTAGAGCTTGGTATGAAAGGCTTAGTTCCTTTCTTATTTTAAATAATTTTACCAAAGGCAAGGTTGATACTACATTGTTTATTAAACATTTTGAAAATAATTTTCTTATTGTGCAAATTTATGTTGACGATATTATTTTTGGCTCTTCGGATGAATCACTATGTGAATCATTTGTCAAATCTATGAGTCATGAATTCGAAATGAGTTTAATGGGGGAATTAACTTTCTTTTTAGGATTACAAATCAAACAACTTAAGGATGGTATATTTATTAACCAATCTAAATACACATTAGAATTGTTAAAATGATTTAACATGGATAATTCAAAAGCAATAAACACCCCTATGAGTACTACGACTAAGTTAGATATGGATGAAAATAGTGAAAATTTCGATCAAAAAACATATAGGGGAATGATAGGTAGTCTACTCTACCTTACCGCGACTAGACCGGATATTATGTTTAGTGTAGGACTTTGTGCTATGTTTCAATCAAATCCTAAATTATCTCATCTCAAAAGTGTTAAAAGAATATTTAGGTATCTTAAAGGAACTCCAAATTTAGGATTATGGTATCCAAAATCTAAAAAATTTGATTTAATAGCCTATGCGGATGCCGATTTTGGCGGATGCAGAATAGATAGAAAAAGTACATCCGGAACATGCCAATTTTTAGGACATTCACTTGTTTCTTGGACTTCCAAGAAACAAAATTCAGTTGCACTATCTACGGCAGAAGCCGAATACATAGCTGCAAGTGCATGTTGTGCACAAGTCATTTGGATGAAAAATACATTAGAAGACTATGGAATTCACTTTAAAAATATTCCCATAAAATGTGATAATACTAGTGCCATATGTCTTACTAAAAATCCAATTCAGCATTCTAGAACTAAGCACATCGACGTTAGGCATCATTTCATACGCGATCATGTCCTTAACAATAATGTTGTTCTAGAATTCATTGACACAAAGCATCAATTAGTAGATATATTCACAAAAGCCTTGAATGAAGACCAATTTGAATTCATTAGAAGGGAATTAGGTATGTTAAATTGTCCCTAAACAATAAACTTGTTTGATTGGATTTTCCGTAAAGTTTTTCATCTTCTTTCCATCTCTCATTCTCCTTCAAATTCCATATGACATGTTGTGAAATCTCGAAATCGACTTTGATGACTTGATTATGAATTTCAAGTTAGCGATTTGATTTAAATAAGTTTTATCTAAATCATAATCTTGATCTTGCAAAATTGGAATCACAAATAATATATTTTGGCATTCATGAATTGATACTTACAAATATGAAAGTATTGGCATTCATGACTTGAATTTGATTGAAACATTGTATGCTTAAATTAATCATTCTCCTATGTTTCAAAAATTCTTTAAATGCCTTATGTGATGATTAAAAAGTAATGTTGAGATTTTCATGAATTTGACGATTTGAATGAGTTTGTATTCGAATTATGATCTTGACTTCGTGAAATTACTACTTGAATTTTTTTATCCCAATCTCTCTCTTATACATCTACAATTTCTGTTATTCATAGAAAGAAGAGATTAGATAATATGAATGCATGCTGAATTTTCCTCTAAAATGAACTCTGCGTAAATATTTTTGCATACTTAATTTTCAATGATAAAATCGTTGTATGACAAAATATGTGCTTCAAGTCTCATTTTCCTTTTTGTTGATGACAAAGGGGGAGAAAAGTGATGACTTATATCATTCTTAATAGCATGACAAAATATGAATTGCAAAATCCTTGAGAAAAGTGATCGATCGATGATTATCTTATATGCCTTGCAAAATCCTTGAAAATATCGTAAGATTGATTGATCATATTGAATGCATGTCTAAAATGTATAATCATGCAATTCAAGTTGAAAATCTTTATCTCTTGTCATAGTAAAATTTGTCTCTTATCTTTCGACTTGAAAAAGATTTTCATCAAAGTTTCGCATTTACATTATGCTTAATGAGAATAACGATAAGTTCTACGGTTAGAGCTTATCGGTTTATACTTGAATTCAATGATGAAATTCAAGTGTTTTATCTTCTCATAATATGGCATATAGATAGGGGGAGTTACGTTTAACTCCGTCATCAATTGATTGTCATCATCAAAAAGGGGGAGATTGTTGAATCTCGGATTTTGATGATAAAATTAATTAATGGGTTATTTGATCTAATCCATATTATTGAGTTAAGTATGCAGGATTAACTACGATAACCAGAAAACACAAAGCAAGAATACCGGAGTCAAGTTCGATGAACGTTTAAGAGTCCGAAGAATCGTCGGAGATGATGATGGAACCAACCGAGAAGAAATCGGGAACCTGTTGGAAGTTCGCCGAAGAGATCGTCGGAGGTTCGCAGAGATCACCGAGAAGTCTCGGCTACTCATTAAAGTCATCACAAGTTCGGGAGCGTGCTTGGACCCCGTCGGAAGAAGTTCGTCGGAAAGCTCACCGGAATAAGACTTGACGCTCGCGGTTGATAAATTGCTTAGGATGTGTTTTGTTATGTAGTTCACTTGTAATTAGGATTAGGATTAAGAAGATAATCCTATATCCTGGTTAGGGGCCAACTAGGGCCAAAGTCAGATTTGGTTTGGGCTAAAAGTAAGCCAAACCAAGTGAACCGGAGAGCCAGGCGGTGGCACCGCCTGGCTGGGCGGTGACACCTCCTTGGCTGGGCGGTTGCACCGTCCAGCACCCGAGCGCTGGGCGGTGGCACCGCCTAGCTGGGCGGTGGCACCTCCAGCACCGGGAACCCTAAGAGAATTCAAATTTTGGAGCCCAAAATTTGAATCCTCTTGAGGCCTATAAATACCCCTCAAATCTCAGCTGAGATTACAACTTTTGAGAAGCATTTTGATTGAGAGAAAAGTCTTAGAAAGTCTTAGCAAGTCTTGTTTTCAATTTGCTAGAGAGTTCTCCTCCTTCTTTCTTATTGAAAATTTGTAAGAGGTTGAACTGCTTGTAAAAGGTTGTAAGAGGGGTGTTTACCCTTCTATTTCAAGAGATTTGCTAGTGGAAGGTGGGAGCCTCATCGAAGAGGGGCATCGCAAGTGGAGTAGGTCATTTGACCGAACCACTCTAGAAATCGGCGTAATCTCTGGTTTGCATTTTATTATTGTCATTTACATTACTGCAAATCTTCTTACTGCTTTAGTTCCTTATTACCCTTGCTGCGCAACTTTAAGAATACGCTTTCAAGTTAAACTTTTCAAGTTCTGTTCTTATCGTACGAAAGATTTTGTTAAAATCGAAGTTTTAATCCGTTGCACTAATTCACCCCCCCCTCTTAGTGCCGCTCCGATCCTAACAAACTCCTCCAAAATAGAAGCAATGCAGAACTGGCTGACCCCGAGGAACATAAAATTACTACATGGCTTTTTGGGTTTAACAGGCTACTATTGTAAGTTCGTGAAAAACTATGGAGAGATCAGTGCACCACTTACTTCCTTACTGAAAAAAGATATCTTCCAATGGTCGGACAGAGCCTCTGCTGCCTTTGACAGACTTAAGGCAGCCATGACGACGACACCGGTGCTAACACTACCAGATTTCAACCGACCCTTTATTATTGAGGCCGACGCATTTGGAGTCAGAATTGGAGCCATTCTCATGCAAGATGGTCGACCACTTACATACACTAGTAAGGCATTATCTCCCCCCATCAAACTAAGTCAATATATGATAAAGAGATGCTCGCCATTGTGCGCGCAGCAACGAGGTGGAGACCCTACTTGATTGGCCGACGATTTCAAATTAAAACCGACCATAAAAGCCTCAAGTACTTTTTGGAGTGAAAGATATCATCCCCTGAGCAGCAAAAATGGGTAACAAAACTTCTTGGATTTGATTATGAAATAACTTACAAAAAGGGGAAAGAGAATGTTCTTGCAGATGCGCTTTCGCAACTACCCGAGTAAGTTAAAGTTTCGGCCATTTCACTTCCGACCAGCGACTTTCTTAAGGATATTAAGATGGAATGGCAGGAAGATTCAGAGACTAGTAAGATTATTAAAAAATTAGAGGAAGCACCAAGCCCCATGACTCATTACAATTGGGACTCAAAAGAATTACACTATAAGGGACGCATTGTGCTTATGATAAATTCTACTTGCATCTTCATGAGCAGATTTTGGACAAAGTTATTCCATATGTAGGGTACTAAATTGAAAAGGAGTATGGCATATCACCCACAAACCGACGGCCAGACGGAAGTTGTAAATAGGTGCTTGGAGACAGCCCAAAGCCACCCACCAAATATGATTACCCAAGGAGAACTTCAGACTCAGCCAAGTGCCATTATTGATCTACGGATCGTGACTCGACGACGATGATCCACTACAGAATTGCTAATACAGTGGGCAAACCTACTAACAGAAGATGCCACTTGGGAGAACTATGATGACTTGAAGATTAAATTCCCAAAATTCATGAATCGTCGGCCTCGAGGACAAGGCTGATTTGAAGAGGGCGGGTTTGTTAGGACTCTAGCTAGGAGAGTCCTAATTGAGAGGGACACTCATGTAAAACCTACCTAAGCCGACCCCTATTAAAGAGGTGAAGTGGCCGGCTAGGGTTAGGAGGTTATTTCTTAGAGAAGAATAAGGAGTTGTAAAGGAATAGGAGTCTTGAGTAGGAGTCCTATTAGGAGTTGGTTAGAAGTAGGAGTCTTGAGTAGGAGTCCTATTAGGAGTTGGTTAGAAGTAGGAGTCTTAAGTAAGAGTCCTATTAGGAGTTAGGGTTTAGAAGCCCTATAAATAGTCATGTATTCCACATCTTTTCATAAGTAATAGATGAATCTTTTTTGCAGCCTTTGAGCAGCAACTTGGAGGGAGGAACCCCTATAGAGTTCCAAGGAGGCCGATCCCCTAAAGAGATCAACCCCAAGTTTAGAATCTGCAAGGGTTCTAACAGTGTTGCTCCCCCTTTGTCATTGTAAAAAAAAAAGGGAAGAATACAATGTTGTAATTATTTTCCCTTTTTAACAATTTCTAAATCATGACAAAGATAAATATCAATCTTATTTGTGCATTATTATATATTCAAATTAAAACATACACAATTTTAAAACCATACATTTTATTTTTCATGTATGATATCGAAAAATAAATCAATCATCATTATGAGCATATTATACATGATACTAAAAATTAAAGTTTTTAAACATTTATCAATATTTTGATCATGATACCAAACATTCATCATTTAAAGCATTCATGATATATCATTTTGGTAACAAATCATAGCATTTCAAATCATGATGGTATTAATTTTGTCAAATTACATCCTACCATGCATGATCAAAACTTCTCTCCATTTTATCATTGTAAACAAGAAAGAAGAAGAGAAGAATATGATGGTGTAAAATATTTCAATCATTTCAAGGCATACAAGCCATAAATACAAGGAAATCATGTCATGAAGAATAAGACCAATTAAATACCAAAAGACATGATTTATATAGTAAATCTCTTCTTTAAATAAAATACCAAGAAAAAATCGTAGGTGTACAAAGAAGAGATCTTGATTAAAAAAAAAACTCAAGTAATAAATCCAAGAACTCATAAGAAAAAATCAAGATTCATTTAGAAAATCTCCTCTTAAGAAGATAACAAGTATAATCGTACGAGAACGATTAATAAAAAATATTAATTCATAACAAATCTTTCAAGTTATAATCAATTCATGAATACCGAAAGAACATTCATGATTCATTTGGATAATTTTTCTCTTTTGTAAATGACAAAAAGAAACATGGGAGTTCAAAAAAAAAAAAAGATCTTGATTCATAAACAATTTCAAGTTATAAATCATGAGAAATCAAGATCATGATTTTGATAAAAATTTATTCAAATTTAAATCATCAAAATCATTTTCAAAGTCCAAGAGATTCGTAAAAATGATACAAATGGATTCATTAATCTTCTTTTTGGAAAAAATGATAAAGTAGAGAAATTTTTCTAAGATAAAGCTTTCCTCTTTTTAGTTTGTTTCATAGTTTGTCTTTTTTATGCTAAAAAAAAAAAATTTTCGTCATAAAAACCATCAAAATCAATAAACCATATATTACTTAAAAATCATCATTCATAATTTTAAAATTTCTTAAGCATGATTATTATGCATGACATCAAAACATGGTTTCAAAATATTTCATATTTTCAGTACATAATTACATCATTATGCATCATCGAAATTGATTTCATAAAGCATTTTTCTTTTTAGGTGAATCAACTTTTCATGCTTAGTTTTCTATACAAAAGTCATGCATCATCATTAAGCATGATATCAAACTTTATAATATTTTCATTAAGATATCAAGCATGGTTTCATTCAAATTCGGAAATTATCAAGATACACATAATTTATTCTTGAAAAAACATGCATAGGATTATTAGATTTAAATCTAAAATTTTGTTCATTTAACATAACACATGTAATTTTCATGATTATTTTCAAAATTACTAGCATGATAAACATGATTCCTAATTTTTTGCATTTTTATATCATTATTAAACATATAATTTTCAAAAAATAATTTTTTTTAAAACTAAATAAATAAAAAAAGAGAAAATACATCATTAAAATCATCATGTAATTTCGAAATAAATTAAGAGAGTTTCGATTACCTCATCGTTGAAAGCCGTTAAAGCGTAGTTTACCACCTTGCCTTTGTTGATTTTCTCCTCATCTTCGGAGGAGCTCGATTCATCCCAATTTGTGTTCTTCTTGTGTTCAAAGTAAGTAGTTACGTTCTTTTTGTTCTTTAATTTTTGTTTTATTAATTTTTTAAATTTCTTTATGAGTTCAAGTTCATGTTCACCATCACTTGAGCTTATGCTTGAGTGGTCTTCAAATGTTCTAAGTATCAAATCCTTCCTATTATTTGGAAGGTGGTTTTGTTCATCATGTTCATCATGTGCTACATTAATCATTTCATAGGTCATCAAAGACCCAATTAGTTCTTCAAGTGATAGGTTGTTTAGGTTTTTAGCCTCTTGTATTGCCGTTACTTTTGGATCCAAACTTTTTGGAAGGGATCTTAAAATCTTATTAACAAGTTCAAAATCCGAGAAACTTTTATCAAGTCCTTTTAGACTATTGACGACATCCGTAAAATGGGTGTACATGTCCCCAATAGTCTCACTTGGTTTCATTCCAAAACGTTCAAAATCATGCATTAAAAAATTAATTTTAGAATTCTTAACTTTGCTAGTGCTTCATGTGTGATTTTGAGAGTGCGTTATATGTCAAAAGCCGTTTTGCACATAGAAATTTGATTAAACTCAGTTTTATCTAAAGCGCAAAATAGAGCATTCATAGCTCTAGCATTTAAAGAAAACATCTTCTTCTCCAAATCATTCCAATCTTTCATTGAAAGAAAAGACCTTTTAAAATCGGATTCGACAATGTTCCATAAGTTCAAATCCAAAGAAAGCAAGAAAACTCTAATTCGAGTTTTCCAATAAGTGTAGTCCATCCCATTGAAAAAGATAGGACGAATGAGAGAGTGACCCTCTTGAAAGCCATAAAGAGCCATTTCTCTTGGGTGTTAAACCAACTGAGAAATCACAAAGCTCTGATACCAATTGTTAGGATCAAGAGCGGCACTAAGAGGGGGGGGCGAATTAGTGCAGCGGTAAAATAACATCTTCAAAAACTTCATTTCGATTAAAACCTTTTCCAACGTAAAACCTTTTCATAAAGTTAATACTTTGAAAGCATATATAAGAGAGTAATGGATGTAAAGAGCAAGTATGGAAGTTTGCAGTTAAAGTAAATTGCTTAAACAAATGCAAACCAGATTTTAGAGTGGTTCGGTTAATGTGACCTACATCCACTTTCGGCTTCCTCCTCCGACGAGGTCATCGGCATCCACTAGAGGTCTTCCTTCAATAGGCGAAGACCAACCACCTTTTATACCCCTCTTCTCCTTTTCTTGGGTTTAGGAGACAACCCTCACAAGCACTCACTCTCCTCTTACAGAAATACTCTGTGCTTGTGCTTGTGCTTGTTAACCAGAGATGAGAGAGGTATTTATAGGCTTCAAATTGATTCAAACTTGAAGCCTAAAACTTTTCCATCCCGGGTTTCCCGGGCATGGGTGCTACCACCGCCTACGTTGGATGATACCACTGCCTAGTGTCAGTTTGACAATGACACTGCCCTGGGTGGTACCACCGCCCAGACTGGCGGTACCACCATTTGGCACCCTACCAAGGGCGGTACAACCGACTAAACTAGCGGTACTATAGCCTGACATAGTCTCGAAGACTGTGCCACGATGGTGAGACTTCTTGGGGTACTATTTGGGCATCTTATTAGGCCCAACACAGTCCTTACATTGGCTTAGCTGACCCCTAATTGGATTGGCCCAAATCCAAACCCAATAATTACATGCTAACTACGATTCTTAAGACATTGGCTAAGCTAATCAAGTCCCTATGTCTTAGTTTCTTCTGGCGATCTTCCGGTGAACTTCTAACGATCTCTCGGTGATGTTCCAGCGGACTCCCGGCAAGCTCCTGGACTTCACGATGATCTTCTTGGTGAATTCCGATGAGCTTCTCTGGCAAGCTCTGAGACTTCTCGGCTGGTTCTGCCAGAACTTCCGACGAACGTTCGGACTTCCGACGAACTCTCGAACTCCCAACGAAATCACGTCCTTGACTTCGGGACTTCATTTTGCTTCATGCTTTGCTATCGTAGTTAATCCTGCACATGTAAAAAACACTTTGATCTAAACAATTAATACTAAGCATTAATCATGTTGTTTGGCATGTCATTGGTCCCTCGACGCTTCATCCAATTATTCGGTGCATCGTCCTCTCTTGTGGCCTATTACCCAATCGATCAGTTAACTCCGCAACTCCGATATCCTTGGCACAATATCCGCTCTTCTTGGCCCGATGCCCGAATCCATGGCTCGAAGCCTTCTATCGATATGTCGACCGATCCTCTGACCCGACGTCCAATCTTCTGACATGTTCCTTCAGCCCAATATAATTCTTCCTGCTTTAATTGTCTCATCCTGATTAAAGCATCCTGCGTCACTCAAAATGTAGATTAAATCATAAACAATTATCAATTGGTTTTCATCATCAAAATACGAGATTCAACAAAAAGGAGTTCTGACAGGTATGACTCACGACCAGCTCGATATTGGACCTAGAGGGTCACATACATATAGCAGGCATTGCGATAAGTAGAGGTTGGATATGAGATATCCGTTGATGCCTCTATCTTATTAGATATCCAATAAGCCCCTAAATTATTGGATCCTATGGATAAGATCTAATAAGTGTTCATGAGAGATTCTTGGATAGCGATCCACTAATCTAAAAGACTTGAGTAGTTGGATGAAGATCCAATACCCAATAGGACAAGATCTATTAAGGTTAAGTTGATAGGGGGCCTCTATAAATAGGAGGGAACCAAAGGTTCGGAGGCTAGAGCTTCTCTTGGTTGTCATCTCCTATTCTCCTCTCCCCTTCTCCTCCTCAGATAGCAGGCCTAGAGATTTAAGGAGCATCGTTACAGCTCTGCTATGTGGATCACCACTAAAGAGGAGGACGCTTGACCTCCTTCATTCTCTTCTACAGATCTACAAGTATTCAAGGATATACGATCTCCCTAGGTAAAACACAATCTTTTATATACGTAATTTTTGATTTTACACACCAATCTTTGCATGACGATGAAATAATTTATGAGAAATTTAAGAATTTTTGTTTTATGTTCTTATGTCGCGCATGTGATGTCGCCCCTAGATTTCCTTATAATTTATAGTGGTTCATTTGTCGTGACCTACATACACTCCCAATTCCTCTTCTATCAAGGCTGCCGACATATAGTAATAGTCTTCCTTCAATGGACGAAGACCAACTACCCTCTTACAATTTCTCCTTTTCACAAGTTTTGGAGACAACCTTTACAAACCTCAAACGTCTCTTAGAATGATCACAAAGTTAAAGAGAAGGAGGAGGATACTTAGCAATTTTTCAATACTTTAACAACCCAAAATCTTAAGACTTTTGTTCACACTTTTGTGCTCTTTCATGCAGGAAAGAGTGGGGTATTTATAGACCCCAATGACTTTAAAAATATAGCCAAAAAATATCTCATCCCGTGTTTTCGGGGTACTAGTGATACCATCGCCATTATTGGATGGTACCATCGCCTGCAGACTAACATTGGGTGGTACCATTACCTAGTCTAGGTGGTATGACCACTTGATAGAGTCTCGAAGACTAGGGTTTTGTGGTACCATCGCCTAACAGTATTAACTACCAGTAGTACACTATGTAGACCACTTGGGAGGCTGAGTCTCAAGCGGTGCCACCGCTTGACGTGGCTCTAAGTAGCTGAATGGGCCATCCAACTGACCCAATTCAGTCTTGTTTTAGGTCCAATTGGCCCCTGATTGAGTTAACAGGATTTCTCCCAAAACTAACTCAAATTAAAGTCCTAACTATGATAGTTAAGGCTAAAACAATTACGATATGAGCAATCTAAGTTGTTTGACATGTCAATTGTTCAACTGAACTCTCGATGAACTTTTGGCGAACTCTTGGCAATCTTCTAACGAGCTTTCAGAGAACTCTCGGCGAACTCTTGGTGAGTTTTCACTACATTATTCGATCCTTTGGTGTATCCCCTTAATTCATCCGACCCAATGCCTGATCATTGACTTTGACCCAATATTCGATTCTTCTTTAATTGTTTTACATTTTTCATGATCGTAGTTAGTCTTGCATCACTTATCTCAACACGTGGATTAGATCATTAATTCATCAATTGATTTTATCATCAGAATCTGAGTTTCAACACTTACCTCCTCAATCTAATCGAAGAGTTTTGATAATCTTTCCAATCTAGTTCTCTACTTCATTCTTATACTCCCTGAATTTCTTGAAGGCCTTGGACTTATACTTTACTAAGTACATTTGTTCATATCTTAAGAAATCGTTAGTAAAAGTACTGAAGTTAGAATAACCACCTATGACATGAGTTGATATGAGATCACATATATCACTATATATGAGTTCCAACAACTCAGTGGCTCTCTCTCTAGTTCTACTAAATGGAGAGTCGATCAATTTTTCATGAAGGCAAGACTCGCAAGTTACATATGACTCACAGTCGAATGGATCTAGGTATCCATCCTTTAGTACCTTCTGAATCATTCTCTCATAGATATGACCTAGCATACAATGCCATAGGTATACACTGTTCACCTCATCACATTTCCTCTTGGACACATTTATATTTATGATATGTAGAGTAGTGTCTAGCATAAACAAACCATTATGTAATGTTCCTCTTGTGATGATCTTATCATCTAATAATATTGAACAACTATTATTCTTAAAACTAATTTATATCTACTAATTGTCAAACATGAAATGGAAATAATATTTTTGATAATAGAAAGAATAAAATAGCATGCATCCAATGCAAGAATAAAATACCAAGCAGATGTAATGTGACTTCGCCAATAACCACTATAGCAACTTTTGCTCCATTGCCCATCTTGAGATCCATCTCGCTTCTCATCAATCTCCTAGGTCTTACTAGGGTCTGCAATGAATTATAAATATTATAAGCACTGCCGATATCCAATATCCATGTGTTATCATAAGAATCTAACAAATAGAGACTAATCATGAATGTACTTGAAGCTTCTCCAAGCTTCTGTTTCGCTCTCTTTGTAATGTACTCTTTGTAGTTCCTATTCTAGTGTCCGTCTTTGTCATAGTGGAAGTACTAGCTTTTGTCCTTTGTTGGGTCCTTCTTAGCAACTTTGCTTTACCCGATTCACCCTTGCCCTTCTTAAGGGATTTTTCTACCTTTCTTTTCTTTATGATCTCATTAGTATAGAGAACTGGCTTCTCTTTCTTGATAGTACTCTCTGCCTCCCTCAACATATTGAGAACTCATGGAGAGTCATCTCAAGCTTATTCATATTAAAATTCATTATGAACTATGAAAAGGAATCTGTTAGGGACTAAAGCATAGGATCCAAACACAAGTTATCCTCTAGGACTATTCCTAGACCTATGAGTTTCTATATCCACTCAATCATTTTTAGGACATGGTTCTGAACCAATGTCCCCTCAGTCATCTTGGAGTGGAAGAGACTCTTGGATATTGTTAGGACTCTAGCTAGGAGAATCCTAATTGAGAGGGACATTCATGTAAAACCTACCTAAGCTGACCCCTATTAAAGAGGTGAAGAGGCCGGCTAGGGTTAGGAGGTTGTTTCTTATAGAAGAATTAGGAGTTGTAAGGGAATATGAGTCTTGAGTAGAAGTCCTATTAGGAGTTGGTTAGAAGTAGGAGTCTTGAGTAGGAGTCCTATTAGGAGTTAGGGTTTAGAAGCCCTATAAATAGTCATATATTCCTCCTCTTTTTATAAGTAATAGATTAATCTTTTCTGCAGCCTTTGAGCAGCAACTTAGAGGGAGGAACCCCTATAGAATTCCAAGGAGGCCGATCCCCTAAAAAGATCAACCCCAAGTTTAGAATCTGCAAGGGTTCTAACACCTGGTATTAGAGCAGCATTCTTGGCATCTTGCTGCCCTTCCATAGCCACCCAAAGCAATTCCCATAATTGCTTAAAAGATCATCGTCAAATTCCACCGTCATCTCCACCACCGCAGATCATTCTTTGATCCCCCCGTGAATTATAACAGGTTCTGGTTTCCTACCTTACTGCTACTGCAATTTAGTTATCCTTATTCGAAAATCCCAAAAAAATTGTTCCTATATTGCTACATAAACTTTTCGTCACAAAGTTTTCATCTCTACGACGAAAGATACATTGCAGAATTCCAACCGCATAGCACTATCTGTTTGATCATGCTACTATATTTTTTCTATTCAAATTTCCATGAAATTTTTATGACATCTTTGACACTTGCTAACAACAGATTTCCCTTTAGTTTTGTTAAAAAATTCTCAATATAAATCATTGATCTTTTACGTCTAATCTGCTATACTTGAAAATCTATATTGTAAAATTTCAACCGCGTAGCACTGTTTGTTTGATCTTGATACAATATTTTTTCTATCCAAATCTCTCTGAAATTTTTATGATAACTTTGACACTTCTTGAAGTAGATTTTTCTTTGGTTTTATCAAAAAATTCTTAATATAAATCACTGATCTTTTATGTCCAATCTGCTTCACTTGAAAATCTGTGCTGCAGAAAATTTCAGCTGCATATTATTGCCTTAACCCATCTATTTACAATCTTTTTTGAATTAAATTTCTTATACACTTTATATATTATCTTGGAATCCATCTAGTATTGATATATTAATGAATTCATCTCTAAAAATGATTTTGTGTTGCTACAAATTTTCATCGCAAACCGTTGAAATTTTTCGATGAGAATTCTGCTATCGCAACTTGCACCAATTTTGTTGCTATTATACTGCCAAAATTTTCTTAATTAAATTGAGCATCCTTACTGTCATATAAACTGAGATTTTTCTATCAATTCCCTCCTTAAATCTCTCAAGTTTTTGGTAAAAATTTTATCGAGAAACCGCTGTTTCTTCGACGATAATTCTGCTCTTACAAGATAGCACATACTTGCAGCAATTTCCACTGATTTCTATCAAACCTTTGCTGTCATCTACCACAGATCCAAAACTTTCATCCATAGCCATAAAACTCCACTAAATCACACCTTCAAACTGCACCCAAAATAGAAACAAAATAAGCCTAAACCGTAGCCTACATCCACCAATCCACCAACCCTTTCGACCATCACTTCTCTCAACCTATACATGCTTTAAACTCAACGACAAAAGAGAGATCTTAATATCACAGATTTGGAGGCATATACTATGGTATCTAAGGAGGTAATCAATGCTAAATTTGAAGTATTGGAAGCGCGAATGGAGGATAAGATTCGGACTCTCTTTACTGAACTCGGTTTGGACCGACCACTAAGCCCGAAGAAATCACATCAAGGAGAGAGCTCTAAACAATCACACCAAGCCCAAAGAGATGACTTCCAAGGGAGGGGAGGCTCTATGACCGACCCCAACTATCCACGCATGAGAGTAGACTTCCCTAGATGGGAAGAAGAAGACCCGATTGGTTGGATCTCGTGCGCGGAGTAATATTTTTGGTACCACAAAATCGCGGACGCATCTATGGTAAAAATTACGGCTATATATCTTGGAAGGGATGCTATACAATGGTTTGACTGGTTTGAAAATACTCATGGAGTCCTCTCATGCTAACAATTCAAAGAAGAACTGTTGATCCACTTCAGACTAACCGATTACGAGAACATTGATGGACAACTAGTAAAGATCCGACAAACCTCCTTGCGAGGAGGGAAGGTTGCTGCCCTGTTTTTATCACTGCGTGAGAAGAGAGTGCCAAGGAATCATGAGCGGCCAGGGATTGAGGCTGGGGGAGTTGTTGTCGATGACAGTGGAGAAGAGGAAGAAACAACGGTGATGGCATAGGGAGTTTCCTTGTTTCAGTCACTACGATGAGGGAAGGTTGCTGTCGAGGTCGAGAGGCAACAATGGTGGCATGGCTAGGAGCAAGGTCATCGAGGGCTAAGAGCAACGAAGGGTCATTGAGGCTAGGAGCGATGAGGAGGGTGGTCCACTGGCCAGGAAACAACGATGACGACCCTTTCTCACATGAGCAAGATAGGGTGTGGCTACTTGGGCATGTTGGTAGCTTTAACCTTTTTTTTTTTTCTTTGAGATGATGATGGTTGCGACGATGAATGACATGAGAAATTGTAGCGAGAATGCCGAGGATCACTGCTCTGATACCAAATAATAAGCCCCTTATGGTTGGTTTTATCATAGAAGAGGAAGAAAAGGGATGATCACTTCGAGGGGATCGGCCTCCTAGGGTTTGTCAAAAGACTGAAATAATATTTCATTGATGGTGAAAAGAAATAGGTACATCCATATTTATAGAGTTCTACCCTTGAGTCTATCAGGACTTAGACTTCTAATAAATAAATAAATATCAAATAAGCCCCTATCCGACTCTACTCGACTAGACAAACTTAATGAAATATTATTCAAAGTTCAGAAAATAAAAGGGATTATAACAAAATGGTAGCCAACCTTATGAAGGTAATTGAGTGTCAATAAAGGATCATAAACTCTTAATATCATAAGAGGAATATCTCGTATATTTTTACTTATGTAAATCCCTAGCCAGGGTCAATCAGATCATGATGAATCCAATAAGCATGAGATTCAGATTAAGAGAGAAGGAATTCTTCGAGAGAATCTGATTAGAGTGAGACTCTGATAGATTTCGCATAGGTCTGATAGCACTATATTTGGTATACAATCTTTGAGATATTAGATAAATGATAGACTATAGATACATGATAACTTAGGACAGACATGTCTAATATAGACAACCGATAAAAGCCAAGGGGAAGAGTCACATAATTGCTTAATAGCGTGAATACATTAAGAATGGTGTGAGATTACTCGGATGAAAAGAGAGTATAAATTAGTGGGATAACCATGATAAGAGGATAAGAAATTTAGAAAGAAAACCTTAGCTATTAAAGTTGGATTACTATATAAATATTTTATGTATTTGAACAGCTTAACGAGGAAGAGGTATAAAAAGTACTTTAGAGTTTTCTTGATAGATTTATGTAAGAATGTGTAAAAGGAGTCTTCGAGGGGTTTGAATTAACCCAATAAAAAAGTGTTAAACAATATAAATATACCTGATACAATTTTTTGGAGTTTATGTTTGTTGGTTCATTCTCTAAATGTGTTTTAATTCAATGCAGGTAGGAAGATCATCATTTGATATATATGAATGCTTACAAACAACAACATATCTCATTATAATAGCTACTATATGAATATTCTTTCCTGTAAATATGAATATTCTTTCAAAACTATGGATGGGTTATATTGGATATCATGTCATGTTGTTATTCGGATTCTACGAAGTCCATCGTAAATTATTATATTTTGGATGAGGAGACCTTTTCTTTTCCTACCTTTTCAGTTTTTAATATTTTTTTGGGTCAGATTTGATTTAATAAATTCTAAACCGATCCAAATAAAATTGAAACTGCATCAAAAATATTCGTCAGATAATTTAAGATACTATTGTAGGATGGAAAACTTGAGAAATAAGATTCAAACTGTAACATAAAATTATTAAAAGTTTATAAAATAACTTAAATTATATATCAACACATTTCAACATAAATTTTAGACAGTTTATTCTTAAACAATATTTTAATAATTTTTTAGTACAATATTCAGCATACAATATATGGAAATATTAAAACGAGCAAAAAAGTAACTAAAAAACTTTGAATATAATAGATACTATTTGATCATAGATGTTATTAAAAAAAATTAATTTTGATAATTAAATATCATAAAATTTTTTAAAAATAAAAAATGGGTATTTTATTATCTTAACATCATATTCTAGTGATTCTGAGATGATTAGTATTATTATTTTAATTTTAAAAATTTTATAATAATTAATAATCGATTTCTAAAATAGAATATATGATCAATTTATTTTAGTAAAAAATCCAGAGTATTTTCGTTCAAATAGAAAACAAAGCATAAGCAAAAATAAATACGAGGATATCATTCGATAAAATATCAATAGTAATTTTTTTTTTTGTGGATAAAATGCCTTAGAAACAAAGAATCGGTTGCAAAAGGTGAAAGGAAAAGTGAGGAGGAATAACGTTTGAATTTTAGAAAGTAAAGACTCTGTGAAGAAAAAAAAAAATGAAAACGAAAAAAAAAGTAAAAAAACCAGTGATTTCTTTTTTCGAAAATTCGCCCAAAAATTAACGCCCTTTGTCGAGAGCCCATCTCGTTTTAATTGGCATCGTACGCGAAATCGATTCCGAGAAGGGTGTCTGCCGAAGAAATCATAACATACTCGGGAGTCCCTCCGCTTCTCTCCGCTCCCCGTTTCTCCATCGCCAGCCGGAGATGTCTAAACTTGCGGGCGACGGGGAGAGGGAATGGGAGGAAATGGGAGGAATGGTGCCGGTGGGGAGGAGCTTGCAAGGGGAGAAGGTGATTCTGGTGCCCTACATGAGGGAGCACGTGCCCACGTACCACAGGTGGATGCAGGACCCCGCCCTCCTCGCCGCCACCGCCTCCGAGCCCCTCACCCTCCACCAGGAGTACCAGATGCACGGCTCCTGGACCCAGGATCCCCTCAGTAATCGACCCTAATTCCCCTTTCCCCCTTCTTTCTTTCCTCTTTGACGAATCACTTTGCTCTTGAGAACTGATCCATGGGATCGATCGATGGTTTGTTGTTGTTGCAGAGCATACTTTTATATTGCTAGACAAGCAGCTGATCCAGGGTGGTTTTGTCCCTGGGGACCCCCACGTCGAAGGTTCTTCCTCTAGACCTGGCTTCTTTCTGTTCTCTTTCCATCTCAATCGCATCATTCATCGTAAATTGAGTAGTCTGTGCTTGTCGTGCCTGATGAAGCAATTTATGTTTTTGTCGCATTGAGTTGGTTTTGTGAATTTGGTTTCAGCTAGAAATACCTCAATTATAGGTGCCGCATTTGAAGATCTAGTCTTTTGAGGAATTGGAGCAGTTCGCTTTTGGATAGATGTTTTTATAATATTATTTTTGTAGGATGTTATTAGTATTTATTTTTATTAAATGTATAATATGGTTATTTTAGTGAATTTTTTGTTGTTTTCACACAATTTATCATTTGTATTATTTTTGTAGTTTTTTTTTGTAAATGTTGATAATATAACTTTTGTAGTTATAATATTATTTTTGTATGATATTTTGGTGGTAAAAAGATCATTTTAGCATGTAGTTTTAAAAACTCAAATTTTATTTTTGAATTTTATGGTGTGTAGCTATGTTAATGGTTCTATATTATTTCTCTATTGATTCTGAACACACATATTAGATTCTACTGATTTCTTTATCTTTATTGTATTATTCCTAGTTAATCCTAATTTTAATTTTGATCTTTCAGACCTCCATTGACGTGCATTTTTTGATATATATGCTGTGCATTTGCTGAGTGATCTCATAGTCTTATGCAACACAAATTGTTATTTCTAGATCTTGAGTCAGGCTTTATGTTTTCTCCCTGACCATTTAGCTTTGCTATGGAAATATGTATAAGTTTAACATGAGGAGAATGATGTTGACACTATAGTTTTAGTCTTTGACCAAACTTCCTTTTGTTTTCATCACCCTCTTTCGATTACTTAAACCTGGATTGATTCTTCTTTCTTATTCATATCATTTTTCCATAGTCAGTACCACATCAGATGATTTTCCCCTTAGCTTTCAAATGAAAGAAACACATTATTTCCATTTTCCTGGTATCATTGAGCAACTGTCTCATCATGCTTCTCCACCTTGTTGACTGTTTAGTGTGTTCTTTTTAGATTTTCTTTCTAGTTTGCGACATGTTAGTTTACAAGGCATGGCTGCTTTTGCAACCATCTCTCATCTCTCTACTTTTATGGTATCAATACCTTTTTCCTTCAATTGGAAATAGTTATATGGTGCTTTGCTTTCATAGTGTTTTGGGAAGCTTTATAAGGGCTAGATCTTTTTTCTTAGGTGTTAATTGTGTTTTTTTTACGTTTTTTTGAATAAAACTTAAAGTGAATTACATTAGTTATTACTTTTTTTTGCTGATTGGATATCTGTGGCTAATAGGTGTCATTTTTGAGTATATCTTTAGTCTTCCACTAGATTACTAACACAAAAGGGATCTGCAACAGTTAATGACATGGCTGTCTTGTCCTTTCTTTTATAGTTACCTACTTCCAAACTTTCTTTTTGAAACTTATTTTACATGAGCCTTTTTCGTAGTGAACATGAGAATTTCATTTCAAAACGGTGATTTAAAAAGCGCTAGGCGCTCACCCGAGCGAAGCGAGGCGCTCTAAAATATTAAAATAAAAAATATATAATATAATTAATAAATATGATTATTTAAATAAAAATATGATATTAAATTAAAAAAATCTAAAGTACCAAGTCACATTATCTATCTCCTAATAGCAAAAATGTCAAAAGACTCAAAATTCAAAACAATAAAGTTTTACATCAAAGTCATTCATCATGATAATTAACATCGTTATCATTTTCAAACAATTCATTTTCATTGAGTTCATTCTTTTCCTTTGGTCCTTTTTCATCAAAATATATTTCATTCTCTTCAACAATAACAAGAGCTGAGCTTGATGTTGTTGCACTTATTCTTCTCTTCGTCATCTATCTTGTATATGCTTGTAATTCTCCACACTTGAAGCTCTTGCCACATCTTCCCATGTCAAGCTATTATCTTCAAATACAAGCTCGTCTTCAGATCTTGTAAGTTCGTACCCATTTCTCTCAACAACCACTCATTTGAATCATCAATATCTTGTAATGAGATCGGATTAATTCTATTTCACAAATCATGACGAGCCTTCAAAGCTTGATTATACTTTATATAAACAAGATCGTGTAATAATTGATGCTCCAACCAATTTCTTCTCTTTTAGTGAATCTATCATACTATATAATTTGAAAATATAGTAATTCATCTATATAAAAAAGTAAATTAAAATATTCTGTGATCCTTACATGCTAAAAAACACTCCAGTTTCGCTCACTACCCGCAGCACTATATGTCAAACTAAGTATTTTGATAGCAAATTGCTGCAAGTTCGGGATGGAATTTCCAAATAGACTCCACCATTCAACTGCAAAATTTATTTATTATTAATAATAATATAGTAACATACTATAGATGAAATTAATTATATTAAATTATTAATACCTAGGGATGTAATTGTCTTGGATCGAACTGCCATTGAAATTCCAGAAAGGCTATCGATATTCTTATAAAAAGATAATTCATGAATAATCTTATCTTGCACCTTAAGGCTTAGAACAAATCTTGCAATGCACTGATATAACCCATTCCGAACTTCTCTATCAAACCCAACGGATGTGATCTTATAAAAGAATTTTGGGTTTAAATAATATCCTGCTACATGTAAGGGACAATAAAGTTGATAATTTTATCTTTCGTCAATGATTGCAAATATTTTCTTATATTTTTTTTTCATTTTCATTAAAAAACTTTTGAATCGTCTCCTTTGTCCTATCTATAGCCTCATAAATATATCCTATTGCAAGCTTATTTTCATTATCCGCCAACCAAAGAACTCGAACAAGAGAGTCCATTATCTTTAATATATAAACTATAAGATTTCGAAAGGATGACATTAAGATGATATCACTGGCCCTCCTGCCTTTCGCTTCTTTTGCCCATTTGTTTGTCATCCATTTCTTCGAGGTAAACATGTTTCGTAGGTTATGTTTTTGACGATGCACGCTCTGTAATGTTAAGAAGGAAGTAGCAAATTGGGTGATATCATATCTCACCAATTTCTTATTGCCTATGAATCCTCTCATCATATTCAAAGCCACAGAATAATTATAAAGAAATCCAACAACAAAGATTGCCCTTTATAAAGTTTTCTTGATTTCAGGGATCTTTCTAATATTTATCAACATTAAATCAATACGATGTGCCGCACATGGAGTCCAATATAAATATTTTCTTTTTGTTTCAAGTAATTGACCTGAGACAAAGGATAACAAAAATGATAAGACTTAGGAGTTTAATACATCTTCTATTTAATTGAAGATAAGTTAATTAAAAAAATTAAAAAATTCAAAAGATGAATCTTACTAGCTAATACATAGTTGCTTCTATTATAGGTTATAACTTGGATGATATTTTGTTCACCAATTTCTTCCACGAACTTGTTAAGCAAATCATATATTTTTTCTCCAGATTTCACAAAAGATGATGCATCTATTGACTTCACAAACATAGTTCCTAAAGAACAGTGAATCATAAAATTAATTATACTCCTGCATCTCTTGTCGATCCAAGCATTTGACATAATAGAGCAACCATGTTTTACCCATGATTCTTTGTGGCATTTTAGTAAGTTACTTGTATAATTCAACTCTTTTTTCAATAGTGGAACTCATATCTCATAATAACTTGGAGGTTTTAATCCCGCGCCATATCTTCTAATAGCTTCAATCATTTCCTTAAAATTGTTTAAATGAGTTGTACTAAGGGGAAGGCCAACCTGATAGAAAAAGCGAGCAATGTGCTGAATTATTTTTCCCCTTATTTCTTTATCACAAGCATCACTTATATTTGTTTGTCTTAATTTTGAGCATCTTGTTTGCCCTTATTGCTTCTATGATCCTTGATACATATATAGGTTCATCGGTCTCCTTTTACCCTTCTTAGTAACCATAGCTTATTTTCCTTTTCTGTCATGTATTTTTTTCTCACTTAGGTTGACACTTTTAGAATAATCTTCATCATCATCATCATCCTTGATATGTTCAACATTATTCTTTGATAAAATTCCATAAGATTTATTCTTTTGCATCTTTTTTAATTCATATAAGCCAACAGCTCTTCTTTTACCTTAGGTGGATACTTCTTGCTGGCTGTTGCATTCTTGAAATTTCTTACTAGATGCTGCTTTGTCCGAAAAATATCACATTTAGTAGTCTTATCACAAAAGATGCAAGTTACTGCATTAGGATCTTTAGGATCCTTTAGATAATTATATTTTCATGCAGAATCTTTTTTTGAATTCATTGAAGAATCTATTGAATTACTTTGTACACTTGTCATTTATCTTGAAACCCTAATAATAATTTCAAATAAACAAAGATTAGTAGTGTTAAAATATAAATAGTATATTATTAATCTAATAAATAAAGATTATTTTGACAATAATTAATAATTTATTGTTAACATATTGTTAATTGTAGTCGGGATGAGTAGAGACCGACAGTGAGAAGTCGCGGTGAGAAGTTGCGGTGAGAAGCTAAGTCGCAGACAACAAGAGGTAGCAGAGTCGCAAACAACAGGAGGTAGCAGAGTTGCGGATAGTAGGAGGCAGCAGACAACAGTGGAAGCTGTGGAGTCACGAACAACAGGAGGTAGTGGACAGTAGTAGTGGCAGTGGAGTCGTGTCGTGGACAACAGCAGGCAGTGGACAACAGCGGAATCTGAGGAGACTCGGTCAGCGACAAAGGAAGACTCGAAGGTAGTGGGAGAAACCGTCGGCGGCGGAGGCAGAGGGAGAAATCGTCGACGGCGAATGCAGAGGGAGAAATCTTCGATGGCGGAAACAATGAGAGAAGCGTGCGTATGGTTTAGAGTCGGGGTCGCGCGTTGATATAACTGCGTTCGTTAATTAGTTCAATTGAACCAACTAACGCAAATTTAACCGAACCAGAATTAAAAGTATGGTTCAGTCGCCTTATATCACCTGAGCGCATGCCCGAAGTGCCCGACGCCTGGGCTCGGGTAAGCACCCAGGCGGCGCCTCTTTGAAGCGCGCCGTCTAGCCCTTAAACAAGGTGCTCGGGCCTCGCTTGAGCGCCTAGATGAGCGCCCGAGCACCTTTTTAAATCACTGTTTCAAAATCCTGTCTTATCTGCATAATTCATTTTCTAAATTCAAATCACAGGATCTCATTATGCCGTCACTTTTTATAAACTTAAGAGCACAGCCAGGTTCATGCATTGCGTGTCCATATGTAGTCTGTGAATAATGATAGCACTAGTGTGCATGTTCATTAATATTTGTCACTAAACATTTCTAAATTCTGTGTTTCTAGTTAGTGCTCTTTACAGTTTTCACTGAATTTGCAATTTTTTTATAGTATGTTATTGTTTTATTTCTCCTGCATATTGCTTCCATTCTTTGTGAGATTTTTCCAGTTCAATGAGTAAATAAGGGTGCAGACCATTTTAGCATTTATTGATTGATAACAATGTAGAAAAGAACTTAACTTTGTCGAACAGCTGATCTATCCATTTGGATTATGGAATTGCAAAGATAGTCAATGTGCATGAAATGGGATTATTAAGTTTGTAAGATTTTGTTGTAGACTAATTTTACTGGTATGCGAAATCTAGTACCAACTAGTTGAGGTTAATATGAGGAAGAATAAATGATATTATTTAACTATGAGAAAGTGATACTGAAGTTAGTTATTGCCTAGTAGGAAAAACATGACTAAATTGCACTGACCTTTTTAATTATTCTTCCACATTAGACTGTATAGTTTGTTGACTATGAGATTATCTCACTGCTTCACTCATCTCTTCAGCTATGGTTGGTGATGTGAATATATACATGAATGATCCTGATGACTTGCATATTGCAGAAATAGAGATTATGATTGCTGAACTGACAAGGTAGTGATACTCTATTATTGCATACTTCTAAATTTCACATGTATTCTTCTTGTTGCATATAATTCTTATGTTCTTTAAGTACACTAACATGCTGTAAATATGACATGCATTTTGCAGGGACCGTTTATTTCTTATGTTCTTAAAGTGCTGTCAAATGCTGAAAATTAGGATTGAGTTTATAAGATAAGTGGGTTTAATCTATCAATTTATAATATGGCCAATCCTTGAATAAAAACAGTATGTATATTTGAATCTATCTAAAATAGATAGTGCCACAAATTTTTATCATAACATCTTGAAATATGTGACCCACTTACTTTGCTTATGTAAAGAAATTGTTTGATTTTCTTTCAATTACTATTTTAACTTGAACAAGTCATACATATGGAGAACATTATAAAATTTGAAGATTGTGCAAGGATTCTGCTTTACTGGTCTAGGACATGTTACAAAGTGTTTGGACTTGATGATGCTTTTACTTTAGCTTTTGAAATGAGAAACACTGATCTGGTGACTGAGTTTGGATTTCTAATTGGGTGACATGTGATCTGGCTTTGTGAAACTGACTACTACTCTTATTACTAGTGATATACATCTGATATGAAGGTTTAAATTTGTTTATTTGGACAAACGGTGAGAGTTACATGTAAGATTGTTATGACCAGAGTAAAGATTTTTCAAGCAATTTGGTATTTTGTTGTCAGAACGGCGTTATTAAGATCAATTATACAAATATCTCAACTTGCTGAATGAGCACAAGCAACAATGTTTTTCTTTTATCCGTTATGTTCTATCATTTGAACGAAAAATATTTGATCTTATACAGGTTAAGCGGTGCGTCCATAGATTTTGTTTAGTTTGAACTATTTGATCCTACCTAAAACCGTTTGGTTGTGATTGCACTAAATTAAAGAACTCTTCAGTTCATGTAATACTCAATATGCATGTTTAGCTGCCCAACAGTTGTGATTGCACTAAATTAAAGAACTCTTCAGTTCATGTAATACTCAATATGCATGTTTAGCTGCCCAACAAATATTAGTCATCAATAACATTTAACTTCTGTATAAATAATTACTATATCTACTCATTAGTTGAATTTAAAAAATATGTTTTAAGTTCATTGTCTAATGTCCATATCTGATGCATGCAGCTGCAGGCAGCAATCAAAGTGAACCTTCTTGGTTGAAACAGAATAAAAATATTTAATGCACAGATCTTTCACTCCTATGCAGAGACTAGAGAGGATATTCATTTAATCAGTCTTTTTATTATCAAATGTGACAAATTTGCTAAGCACAAAAAAATATGTTTATTTGTCAACATAGTTTAATTCTATCATGCTTGCGATGCTGAGGCATTAATAGTCATATTCCTGTTTGCTGCAAATTAATTGGACCCACATTAACAGTGTGAAAACAGAGGTCAATTCCACTAATATTTTTTGTAAATACGTACAGAACAAGTATGGAGTATATAATTTAGTTGACAACACCAACAAGCCAGAGATCCCACAACTGACGGGAACGTATAGGATATCATGTGATGATGACTGCTAATTCATCATGAGGTCAGTTCAACCCGAGATGGTTTAACTATTTGGAACAAAATTGAAAGAAAGGACAAAAAGTAACATGCATGATTAAAAAATGCTTGTTAATATGGAATCTAGGTGTGACACTGTGTGTCTTAACATAAGGTGGTTGCAAGAGGCTATGCTAAGTTCTAAAATAGTATTGATTGGTCTATTGAAGAGGCTGTACCAAGATTAAATAAAAGAGCTTCAAGTTCTTGAAATCCGTCATGGATATTTAAATCAGCAAGAAAGTCGAGGATCTCGGAAAAGTTGCAAAATATCCATGTAATGAGAGCTGATTATCTCTCAGCAACTAAAGCAGAAGGGAACATAGTGGACTGGAATCATTGACCCAAGAGCTTATATGATTCTGTATTGTGCTTGCTTCATAGCAAAAATAGTGATTTGGCAATGTTTCTGCAAATCAGGAATCAATTAGATGAAGCATTTGGTAAACTTGCTAGATTCTTAGTATTTGGGAAATTCAGAAATATTTTGGGATTCATAATTACGATTGCATCTCCTATGCCTAATGTCCATGATAAAAATGGAACATTTAATATTCTTATTTCTATCTGCATGAACAGTAAAGTGACTAGTTTCTTTTATAGTTAGTAACATGGTATGCAATTTCGAATGGTCGGACGGTATGTACCGGTCCGACGGCATACCGGTACGTGGACCACCCGTTACTTGACGGACCGTGATACAGTGCTACAGTATAATACTGTAGTAGCACTACAGTGCTATAGTAAGAGGAAATCGCTCGGTAAGCCCTGGTGTACCATTCGGTATGCCCTGGTGTATCGCTCGGTACGCCGGTACCATACTGTACCGAGCCAACCTCGAAACACTGGTATGGTACGGTATTGCATACCTTGGTTAGTAGTAATATAAATCTGTTTTGCACTCATATTTATCTAGTGGGACAATGACTGAGAAAGACCAATCTCATGTGCTTGCTCCATGCTGATGAGGAATCTGTAGGTCTTTCTATTGCTAGTCTGTCTCTCTTAAATTTTCATATTTCCATGAAGTATTCTCTAAATTTGTTGAATGCTCATTTTGGCATCCACTGGTTTCTGTCTTTGCACATGATACAATGGATTATCATGTGCTCCGTTTTCTGCAGTATCATCAGGCATTTATTTTGACAAATATCAGCTCTTTACTTTCTCTCTGTCCCAGCTATACATTGGATGTCAATATGTTGAAGACATGTCAGTTTATTCAAAATTCAAAATGCTGACTTGTCTCAGAAGCCTGATTGTTACTGATGCAGGACAATGTTAGCTTAGTCCTAGGGTTTGGTCAATTTGAGAGTAATAAGGATACAGTCTGCATAACCAGTTTGTTTAGTTATCGAGTTGTATTATAATTATTTTCTAGATGGAGAAGTGACTCTTAGTGCTGGGCAAGTTTCTTAATGCTATATGATTTTGCTAACTTGTTTAAGTAATTGCCTAACTGATGAGAATTTTTTCTCAAGAGAAAAAACTCCTGAATAGTTGTTTTTTGCATGGCTATGGTGTTTATTTGTATAATTAGGAGAGAATTAGGCATCTAAAAGTTTTGATAGTCCTTCTGGAAGGGCTCATCTTAAACTCTACAATAATAAAGTTCTTGGCTGGTTTACTTTGTACAGAAAAACCAGTAACTATATTTTTCTTCTTTAGGATCACAAATAGTAATTGGCTTGAGAAAAGGGTTTGGATCAAAATTGATTTAGACCAACGAAAAATTGGCTCTTCCTTTAAAGGTTACCTTACTACCTGGTTCTTGCTTAATGTGTCTTTTCCTTCTAATGTTTACTCTTCTTGGCTATTCTTAATGTGAAACCCTGTTAAAAAACAGATTATTGCCTTTCCCATTTGAATGTTTCTTTAATCCCTTGCTGATATTTGATATCTAGAAGAGATAAAGAGAAAAGCATCATCTATTACATATGGCTCTATCAATTCCTTGTAAACCAATGGATGGTGCTCCTCTTTGCATTAATCCTGATATTAAGGAAAAGGCCTGATAGTTTGATCTCTACTTTATTCTCTCTTCTCTAGTTTGTTAAATTTGTATTTTATAAGATGTTCATAATGGCTAGAGCATAAGTAAGCATTTGGATTTCTCATGTGAAACTATTGCATTTTAAAAAAAATATCAGTGGCCTGAACTCATCAGTAGCTTAGAAAATGTCAAACTGGATTCTTCAACCATGGATTGTAAAATTTCCTGCTAAAGTAAATCTAATATCAACAGAATTTATCATTGCTACAGGCAAGGCTTTAACATGAGAACCAGTAACCATATAAGAATCTTATTGTACCATTGTATACAAATTGGTACAGCATGATAAGCTTTGATATGTCAACAAAAGTTACTGGAAAATAAGGTTTTAATAAATTGGTATTGAGACTCATTCTGGAATCCTATCTGTATGTGCTGAGCAGTATGGTATACCTTGGTACATCAATAAAAGAATACTAAATTTGTTTAATATGTTGGTAGGAACTAGTAGGGTCACCTGTACTGTATAAATATGGTATGGTCAGTGTACTATGGTATTCTGTAGGAGTTGTGAAGGTTCCAGATTCTCATGCATTACACTTTTATTGCTTTTAAGACCAATTTTGTGAGAGATGACTAAAAGCAAGCTATTTGTTGAAACATACAACGATATAACGATACTAAGATTGTTTAATATTCTGGTAGGAACTACTGAACTAGTATGGTCTCCTGTACTATATAAATATGGTATGTTCAGTGTACTTGTGGTATTTTGTGAAAATTTCTGAGGTTCCTGACCCTCATGCATGATGCTTCTATTTCTTCTAAAACTATTTGTGAGAGATGATTAAAAGCAAGCTATTTTGTGGAGCTTAATCAGGAAGAATTGTTGTCAAGGTTTTCCTTGGGATGCGAGGTTCAACTCTCCTGTAACATATATTTGTATCTACGAGACTCAACCATTATAATCATTTGAAAATTACCTTTTCTAAGCTACATGCAGTTTGAGGCTGTACTTATCCCATAGTTTCTCTGTTGCAGTCGCCAGAAGGGGCTTGGAAAAGAATCTATCTTGATGATGATGGCTTTTGCAGTTGAGAGATATGGAATTCATACTTTTCGTGCCAAAATCGCAGAATCAAATGCAGCATCAATTAATCTTTTTAGGAAATTGGTATTCTCACCACATGTCATTGTTGATATGCATACATGCATTTGTTGCCAGTAGTAACAGTTACAAGTTATTTTTGTAATGATGGCTGTTTATGGGTGCAGGGATATGTTGATGCTTCTTATAGTGAAGTCTTTAAGGAGGTAAAGCATTGCTGTTCCTTCTATTTTCAAGTCACCTACTAGTGACTTTTCAATAATCGTAGATCTGGATGTAGTTGAATCACGTAGAGACATAACTTTGACAATTCTAACATCTACAGCGTTTGACCACCTATTGCCATATTGGTGGGCCAGAGTTATATTAGTTGCCATTTTCTTTGTTGTACTTCTTGATTCTTGAATCAATATGTGCTAATATCAATCGACAGGTTACTCTGGAGGTGCCTGTAAGAGAGCTTTCAATTAAAGGTCCAGAGACATAACAAGGTAAATGACCCTCTAATGGCATCTTATGCTCATTAATACTGGACACACTGTACTGACCAAAACCAAAATATGTTCACCATTTAGAAACTTAATGTGTTTGGTTTGAAGTTTCTTAGCAGATTTAGTTTGTCATGTATGGTTGCTCCCATGGTTTCAAATTTTGTGAGGACCAGTTTGTTTCAGGAGTTATTTACCGGTCCAGACTTGAACTAGCAATGCGGGCCAGGGCTTTTTGCTCGGTCCAGTCCAATGAGTAGGTTACCACCAGGTAAGCTACAGAAATGGGGCTTACTCTCTGGTTCATACTTGTCAATTGGGCAGTAAGCCCACATAATGTCACAGACAAAATTGTAAACGAGGTGTTTGATGTAATGCTCATGTATGTCAATATCTTTCGGTTTTGTTCATGTTTTGCACAGCATGTAAAGAGTTAATAGTAGGCTTAGCAGCCCAATTTTCTTTAGTTTTGGTGCCCGTCTTAGACTTGTAAATAAAGGTTGTGTCATATGGGCACTTGTGGGAATTTCGATCTGTAGTGGATCATTTTGGACCCTTTATTGTGCGACCGTTCAGAGCTTGTGAAGTTTGTTTGTAATTTGCATTGACTATGTAGTGTTTGCTGAAATGATTGCTTGTGGATCTCGAGTGAAATGCTCTCTTTAACCCGTTTTCTCTTTTGTAGGTCCTAAGGGACCATAGGAGATTTTGGGGAGACTGACCTTTGCGGAGGGATACGCAAGGGTGCCGCACGACGTAGGCAAAACCAGCTAAGTGTGTGACATGGTATTAGAGTGGGACAAGTATACATAGAAATACTTGACATGCAAACGTGGGGGACCTAGCAGGGTTGCGTTGAGGGCAGTCAGCACGCGGGATCGTTTGGGGGAAACAGGCATGGAGATAGGAAAAGGAGTCGCTCAGAGGAGTGGGCATCTGAGATTGGTATTCAGAGGAATGGCCAACCCTTCACGCAAGAGGCATCACGAGGACAAGCAAGTTGGGAAGAATGCATAACGCACAAAGGTTGGAATGATTGAGTTCCAACTACGGCTCGACGTTAGCAACCATATTTGATGGTGCTCAAGGCAAGCGAGACGCTTGGTAAACGATGAGACTGTGCAAAGTGGAATTGGTTGTTCAGCGACCGAAAGAGTTGTGCAAAGCTCACAGAGATGAGGGGAATTGCTAACTCGAAGAATTCGGTACTCAAGCAAGGGCTTGTATGCGGACGATAGAATGTTCGTGGCCATCCCAAGGCGATCAAAACTCGGTGCCATTGAGCATCGAAACTTTCTCTTCGGCATGAGAAGGATACGTCCGTAGGAGGCTGAAGTGTGCAGTGAGTTTAGCATGTTGCTAAGCCTTGAGGGGTGCAACAGGGGCTGTATTGGCGAGGAGTCCCAATCTACCAAGTGCATTTGTAGGGGCAAAACAATGCACAATTTGTTCGGCAAGGCGGAGTAGTCCAAGGGGATGGTGGTCTTCGAAACTTCCAGAGGGAAGGATGCGAAGAGAAAAGTTGCTCCAACGGGATAGATACCTTGGAGGGATAAGTCTCGATTCTCCAAAGGGAGAATCATGTGCAACAAATCACACATGTTGAGGAGTACCTCAACACAACAACCCCAGAAAGCTCAATAGACCGAGCGAGTGGCGAGGAGTCATCGCATGATCTCTCATGATGTAATGTATTGGTGGATGCATTGTGAGATTAAGTGAGGGAGCGACCCAAGACAACACAAAATGAAGGCACACTTTGAGTCGATATGGAGATTGAACTCAACGGAGGGTTGACCCGTGCAATAGTGGGCGCGAGAGCCACCATCAACTCAATGCAAATAGAGGAGCGAAGCAACTTGGGTGTAACTTGGTGAAGTACTTAAGCCGCATGAAGGGAGTCGGCATAGAAGATGAAATATGGAATAAAAGTATAAAGCTTTCCTTAGACAGAGGTCAAGGACATGAACTCTTGTAGCGGCAAGAACAAGATCATGTCGTTCCATGGTGTCACGGACAAACTTCTAAACAGGATGTTTGATGTAATGCTTATGTATGTCCGTGTCTTTTGGTATGTTCATGCCTTGTACAGCATGTAGAGGGACGGCCGAAGGCGTAATAGTCCCATTTTAGTTGGGTTGGTGGCCTCTTTAGGCTTGTAAATAAAGGTTGTGTCATGTGGACACGTGCGAGAGATTTTCGGTCTGTAATGGACCATTTTACCCTTTGTTGTGCAACTGTTCAGAGCTTGTAAAGTCTGTTTGTAATTTGCATTGTCTATGAAGTGTTTTTCAGAGATGTTTGCTTGTGGATCCCGATTGAGGCGTTCTCTCTAACCCGTTCTCTCTTTTGTTGGTCCTAAGGGACAATGGGAGGCTTCGGGGAGGCTGACTTTTACGGACGGACACGCAAGGGTGCCGCACGACTTAGGCAAAACCAGCTAAGTCCGTGACAGATGGTATCAGAGCGGGACAAGCACTCATAGAAACACTTAGCATGCAAACGTGGGGGACCTAGCGGGGCTGCGTTGAGGGCAGTCAGCACACGCGCGACCGTTTGGGGGAAAACGGGCATGGAGATGTGGGGAAAAAGAGTCGCTCGGAGGAGCGGGCATCTGACATTGGCATTCAGAGGAATGGCCAACCCTTCGCGCAAGAGGCATCATGAGAATAGGCAAGCTTGGAAGAATGCGGAGCGCACAAAGGTTGGGATGGTTGAGTTTGAGCTACGGCTCAACGTTGACAACCATACTTGATGGTGCTCAAGGCAAGCGAGACGCTTGGTAAAGGATGAGACCATGTAAGGTGGAATGAGTTGCTCAGCGATCGAAAGAGTTGTGCAAAGCTCACAGAGGTGAGGGTAATTGCTAACTCAAAGAATTTGGTACTCATGCATGGGCTTGTATGCGGACGATGGAATGTTCGCGGCCATCCCAAGGCGACCGAAACTCGGCGTTATGGAGCATTGAAACTTTCTCTTCGGCATGTGAAGGATACGTCCGTAGGAGGCTGAAGTGTGCAACGAGTTCAGCATGTTGCTAGGCCTTGAGTGGTGCAGCAGGGGCTGTATTGACGTGGAGTCGCAATCTAGCAAGTGCGTTTGCAGGAGGCAGAACAATGCATAGTTTGTTCGGCAGATCGGAGTAGTCCAAGGGGATGGTGGTCTCCGAAACGAAGAGAGATGTTGCTCCAACGGGACAGTTATCCTGGAGGGATAAGTCTCGGCTCTCCAGAGGGAGAACCATATGGGATGGACCTCACATGTTAAGGAGGAGTACCTCAACAAACAACAACTCCACGAAGCTCAATGGACTGAGCAGGCGGCGAGGAGTCGTCACATGATCTCGCTTGAGAGAATGCATTGGTGGATGCATTGTGAGATCAAGTGGGGGAGCGACCCAAAGCAACACAAATGAAGGCACACTTGGAGTCGATGTGGAGATCAGACTCAAGGGAGGGTTGACCCGTGGAATGGTGGGCGCAAGGGCCACCATCGACTAAATGCAAAAACGAGGAGCGGAGCAACTTGGGTGTAACTTGGCGAAGTACCCAAGCCGCATGAAGGGAGCCAGCATAGAAGTTGGAACATGGAGTAGAGGCATAGTGCTTTCCTTAGACAGAGGTCAAGGACATGAACTCTTGCAGAGGCAAGAGTAGGATCATGTTGTTCCGTGGGTCCTTCATTCTGATGGAGCGGACTCATCTTGTATGGTGCCGAAGACGAAGGGAGCTTCTGGGCACATGCACCTTATCTCGGAGAAGCATTTGATGGAGGAACTAAGGCGACTCAATTTGCGGAGGCGAAATTGGGTTCAGAAGGCCTTAGCACGGGGCAAGAGGACTCAGAGGTGGGTACTCTTGAAGAATATGCCACAGTGTTGCCATTCAAATTGCTATGAACGAAGCGGTGCACAGCGAAGATTGTGCTGGTAGGGGTAGAGGCCCAGGATCCAGACAATGGTGCACTAATTGCAGCGAAGTCGGGGGACTTCGGGAGCTACTAAGCGACGGAGGCGACATGGTGCAGCGGATCGTGGTGGAACAGTTCGTGGCAATGCGATACACACAATCTAGTCCCGTGAGGGACTAGATCATACGGAGGTATGATCGGGAGCTACTGGAAGCTCCACTTCGGTGAACAACACGACAGCAAGAAGGGCTATGGATTCAAGGAGTGAAGGCCATGGTACCGCAGAGGCGGGTCTTCCGTGTATGCATCGAATTTTGCATCGGATGAAAACCTTGGTCATCAGTATATGGGGGCTGTGTTCCACCAAGGGAAAAGTTCGAATGCAAGTACCAGTGAGTTCCATGGGAGGGACTTGATCATGCAGAGATATGATCGAAGCAGTTGGAGAGTTGGACTGCTCCAGAGCTCATATTCGCTTAAGGGAGCCCGGCAAGTCAGAGGACAAGGCCGAGTAAGCGAACGTTGCTACCAAGGTAGCTAAGGAGAACAGAATCGGTGCAAACCCTATAATGCGATGGTAGAGGCTATGCATGGGAGTTGCAGTCTGTCTTTCCATCGACCAAACAAACTGCTTGGAGAACACAGAGTTGTTGAAGCAGGGGGTCGAAAGGGGCGAGGAAACGACGACGAGTCTAGAGGGACTTAGCTACCCAAAATCAAGCATCAGTTAGAATGGAGGTGGACTCGGAGGAGTGCCACAGAGGCATATCTACTGATTGTGAAGAAAAGGGATGCAGATGCAAGGCGACGGATAGTAGTGCCATGGGCATGACAACGCTATGGTACTGCAGAGGCGGGACTTCCGTGAAAGTCATTGATCCCTTGCTCTCATGGAGGGAGAGCGCTTGGTCGTGAAAGGGGCCGAGGGGGTGGAGCATGCAGAGGCAATCTCCAAGTACCGAGACAAGGTTGAAGGGCAGAGGCCGAGGAACTTCGTAAGACCGGTGTCAATGAGCTTCTCATCAAGATAGCCGAAAGTGAAGGACTTCGGGTCATGCAAGAGTGCATAACCAAGGAACGAAGCAGGCAGTACGCGGTGCTGTACCTTTGCTACTCAGTGGAGTAGGCGGTAGGGTTGATGGAGAAGACGGTACAATCCCAGAGGCGACCAAACCTATGAGAGAATTACTCCAAGTTGGGGTGAAAACTTCCTACATTCTAGAAGTTCGATGGCATTAAGAAGGTGAATCATAGTAGCTAACTCAACGCAAGGAGTGCAAACACTTCAAGTGCTTCAGAAGTGTAAGCAAAGAGCAGGCGAAGGCTAGTAACCAGCTCGATGCATGAAGTACAACCTTGAGGAGGCGGGCGAAGTCAAGTAACCTTTGCCTTCTCAACTCTTAAGAGAATGGGCGAAACCGAGTACCCCAATTCTCTTATCTATCCAGCAGAGGAGCTCTGCATATGTTCAAAGATCCTTCGAAGATAATGGAAGACAATAGTTGTCAAATCCTCACCAACGGTGATCAGTGTTACTAAGAGTAGATTGTCCGCTTCATTTCCCAACGAAATGCCAATCGAAAGCGGAAGTGATGCGAACCTACTTGGATGTGACAACTAAGTGAAAGAAGAGTCAATGAGCAAATTTGGTGGAGGAAGGACCCAAAACTTCAGAAGTTTGCGAGACGATGCTCGTTAAAGCTCCAACAAGCATCCAACCAGTTCAAGCAGCATGAGGAATTTGAGAGACTGGCGCAGTAAGGATGGTCTTTTCCTTTATCTGGGGGATCCGCAGGAATCAACAAGGATCAACACAACTCAGCCAACCCCACACCAGAGTCAGAATCATTGGTGAGTTGAAGCAACATGGTGGATCAAAGGTTCGACTACTCAAAAACAACAGCGGAGAGCAGCTAGGAGCCAAGAGGCGCATTGTAGCTGGAGCAGAAGATTGAAGACTCAGCAAAGGCGAGGAGTTGCAGTGTCGACAAAGGCTTCAACGAGGACGTCGAAGGAATAAGTGGGGGAGAATGTCACGGACAAACTTCTAAACAGGATGTTTGATGTAATGCTTATGTATGTCCGTGTCTTTTGGTATGTTCATGCCTTGTACAGCATGTAGAGGGACGACCGAAGGCGTAATAGTCCCATTTTAGTTGGGTTAGTGGCCTCTTTAGGCTTGTAAATAAAGGTTGTGTCATGTGGACATGTGCGAGAGATTTTCGGTCTGTAATGGACCATTTTACCCTTTGTTGTGCAACTGTTCAGAGCTTGTAAAGTCTGTTTGTAATTTGCATTGTCTATGAAGTGTTTTTCAGAGATGTTTGCTTGTGGATCCCGATTGAGACGTTCTCTCTAACCCGTTCTCTCTTTTGTTGGTCCTAAGGGACAATGGAAGACTTCGGGGAGGCTGACCTTTGCAGACGGACACGCAAGGGTGCCGCACGACTTAGGCAAAACTAGCTAAGTTCGTGACAATGGGTCCCTCATTCTGATGGAGCGGACTTATTTTGAATGGTGCCAAAGATAAAGGGAGCTTCAAGGCACCTGCACCATATCTCAAAGAAACATTTGACGGAGGAACCAAGGCGACTTAACTTGCGGAGGTGAAATTAGGTTTAGAAGGCCTTGACACGGGGCAAGAGGACGCGTAGGCGGGTACTCTTGAAGAATACGCTATAGTGCTACCATTCGAGTTGCCATGAAGAAAGCGGTGCACAACAGAGATTGTGTTGGTGGGGGTAGAGGCCCAAGATCCAGACAATGGTGCACCAATTTCAACGAAGTCGATGGACTTCGGGAGTTACTAGGCGATGGACTATCCTAGAGTTGTGCTTTGTTTGGGTGTGACCCGAGAGCGGGTGGACGAAGGTCAATTTCCAAAGGAGCGAACACAATCGAAGGTAGAAGAGGCCCTTTGATGTGTTTGGCAGAGGCCACACATAGAGGGATCACAATCCGAGTTCATTCCATAATGATCAGAATGAAATGGAGATGTCACCAGGAGGCAACATGGTGCAGCGGATCGTGGTGGAACAGTTCGTGACAATGCGATACACACGAAACTAGTCTCGCGAAGGATTAGATCATACGAAGGAATGATCGGGAGCTACTGGAAGCTCCATTTTAGTGAATAGCACGACGACAAAAAAGGCTATGGATTCAAGGAGTGAATGCCATGATATCGCAGAAGCAGGTCTTCCGTGCGTGCACCGAATTTTGCATCGGATAAAAGCCTTGGTTATAAGCATATGGAGGCTGTGTATCACCGAGGGAGAATTTCGAATGCAAGTACCACTGAGTTCCATGGGGGTGGACTTGATCATGCAGAGGTATGATCGGAGCGGTTGGAGAGTTGGACTGGTCAAGAGCTCATATTCGCTTAAAAGAGCTCGGCAAGTTAGAGGGCAAGGCTAAGTAAGCGAATGTTGCTACCAAGGAAGCTAAGGAGAACAAAATCGGTGCGAACCCTACAACATGATGGTGGAGGCCATGTATGGGAGTTGCAATCTGTCTTTCCATCGACCAAGAGTAATTGTTCGAAGAATATAGAGGTGTTGAAGCAAGGGGTTGAAAGGAGCGAGGAAGCGACAACGAGTCCAAAGAGACTTAGCTACCTAAAACTAAGCATCGGTTATAATGAAAGTGGACTCGGAGGAGTTCCATAGAGGTAGATCTACCGATCGTGAAGAAAGGGACGCAGATACGAGACGACGGATAGTAGGGCCATGGGCATGGCAGCGCTATGGTATCGTAAAGGCGGGACTTCCGTGAAGTCATCGATCCCATGTTCTCATGGAGGGAGAGTACTTGGTCGTGGAAAAGGCTGAGGAGGTGGAGAATGCAGAGGCAAACTCCAAGTACCGAGACAAGGCTGAAGGGCAGAGGCCAGGGAACTTCGTAATATCGGTGTCAATGAGCTTCTCATTAAGATAGTAGAAAGTAGAGGACTTTGGGTTGATGTAAGAGTGCTCGATCAAGGAACGAAGTAGGCAATATGCAGTGTTGTACCTTTGTGACTCAAAGGAGTAGGTGACAAAGATGACGAAGAAGATGGTACAATCCCAAAGGTGACCAAAACTCTTAAAGACTTGCTTCACGTTGGGGTGAAAACTTCTTGCATTCCAGAAGTTCGATGACATTGAAAAAGTGAATCACAGTAGCTAACTCAACGTAAGGAGTGTAAACACTTCTAGTGCTTCAGAAGTGTGAGCAAAAGAGCGGGCGAAAGCTAGTAACCAGCTCGATGCATGGAGTACAACCCTTGAGGAGGCGGGCGAAGTCAAGTAACCTTTGCCTTCTCAACTCTTAAGAGAATGGGCAAAACCGAGTACCCCAATTCTCTTATCTATCTAGCATAGGAGCTTTGCACAGGTTCAAAGACCCTTCGAAGAAACCTAGTGGAAGATAATAGTTGTCAAATCTTTAACATTGGTGATCAGTGCTACTGAGAGTAGATTATCCGCTTCATTTCCTAACCGAATACCAATCGAAAATGGAAGTGATGCGAACCTACTTGGAGGTGACGACTAAGTGGAAGAAGAATCGATGTGCAAATTTTACAAAGGACCCAAAAACTTTAAAGTCTACGAGGCGATGCTCGTTAAAGCTCCAACAAGCATCCACCTAGTTCAAGCGGCATGAGGCATTTGAGAGACTAGCGCATATTAAGGATGTTCTTTTCTTTTATTCGAGAGATCTGCAGGAAACAACAGGGATCAGCACAATTCAGTCGACCCCACACTAGAGTCTCATTGGCGAGTTGAAGCAGCATGGTCGATCAAGATTCGACTACTCAACAACAGTGGTAGAGTTTAGTTGGGAGCCAAGAGGCGCATTGCAACTGGAGCAGAAGATTGAAAACTCAGCAAAGGCAAGGAGATGCAGCATCCGCAAAGGCTTCGATGAGGACGTCGAAGGAATAAGTGGGGAAGAATGTCACAGACAAAACTGTAAACGGGGTGTTTGATGTAATGCTCATGTATGTTTGTGTCTTTCGGTTTTGTTCATTCTTTGTACTGTAAGTAAAGGGCTGATAGTAGGCTTAGCAGCCCTATTTTCTTTGGTTTTGGTGCCCGTCTTAGGTTTGTAAACAAAGGTTGTGTCATGTGGGCACTTGTTAGAATTTCGGTCTGTAGTGGACCATTTTGGACCCTTTATTGTGCAACCGTTCAGAGCTTGTGAAGTATGTTTGTAATTTGCATTGGCTATGAAGTGTTTGCTAAAATGATCGCTTGTGGATCCATAGTGAAATGCTTTCTTTAACTCGTTTTCCCTTTTACAGGTTCTAAGGGACCATAGAAAGTTTCGGAGAGGTCAACCTTTGCGGACGAACACGCAAGGGTGCCGCACGACTTAGGCAAAACCAACTAAGTACGTGACAATACGATACTAAATTAATCAATTTTCTTTTAAGTTTGTTAGTTGGGCAGTAAGCCCACATACGGTTCTAAATTGATAATTTTTCTTTTAAGTTTTGACACTTGTAGCTGTCTTTTTGCTAATACCCTTCTCTCTTCCTCCTTGGTGCTATATAAGACATCACATCTGAAACTCCCCCTTGCTTTGAGTGTGATCATAATTGAAACATTGCTGACATACAGTTGTTAGTATTAAACAATGATGTTTTCTTCATTAAGCTTCATAATTGAGACATTTCTGACATACTGGCATTAAAGATGATGCTTTCTTCATTAAGCTGGATAAGCATGCCATGACCTAAACAAATGGATGCACCATTCTGTTCTTCAACATCCAAAGGTTTTGTTTCTTGCTAGTCATACATTATGAGAACTGGAAGCATTTGGTCTTTGTTCTTATGGTAGCCTGCATATCCTCTTTTTTATCTCATAAAGCTATATATATATATATATATATATATATATATATATATTGCAAGAAAATTTAATGGCTGTTGATGTTACAGGAACTGATAAGGCAAGCAATGGCTGGTGGAAGGGAATACTCGTATTTAGAAATAATATCAAAAAAATCTTGGAATACAGGTTTGCTTTGACAAATTTGTGGGTGTAATTTGATCATGAAGATAAAAAGACGAGCTCTTCAAGATTGGCCAGCAGTGGATTATCTGCCCTAACATTATGAGCAGATGAGGCCAACAATAACTGTCATAATTGCAAGTAGATAACCTTCTCTCATGGTACGTCTGTAGTAACGAGGAAAATTAGAAGCAATTGATTCTTATGTTACTTGGGTTTTTGATAATTGACCGTCATTCTACATGATCAAGCTCTTCTGTGTGTTTGCCAAATGATTACTTCTGTTGATGAGATGCAAAGGTTGCTGTTTTTGACAGTGATCCTGCTAAAGTTGGTATTGCTTCTATTGATATTTTGTTTGTATTCGTGCAAGTTAATCGATGTTTGGTTGTGTTAAGATGGAGCAGGACCGTGCTAGTTGATAGAAAAAAATTAGATTTATATGCTTGATTCAGAGTAGGATTGAAACGTGAGATAGCATGCAGATATTGTTAGTATCAAAATTGATCATCTATCGGAGTTGAGTCGATTTGTTTCACCTTCTAAATGTCTTGCAAGCGTGGTTACTCTCGCATTTAAGTTAGTACAGGATATTCCTAAAATGGTGAACGGGTCGGGTCGATACTGATTCATATTTTAAATTATTTTTTTTAATAATGAGAAGAATAATCTTTGAATAAAGAATACTTGAAAGAATGTTTTTGCCTCAAGCCCATGTTTACATGGCATAATTGGCCGAAGATATTGATTATATTTTCTGTAAAATTTACCTGTTCTTGATAAAAAGAGAATAGGAATAAAACACCTTCAACTACCTCTCATTCGTAAAGCTTTTTAAGGAGAAAGCTTTTTAAGCCAATCTAATAATAATCCCATGTATGTTTTCTCTTTAGTAAATCGCAAAACGAAACGTTGAAGAAAAAGATTTTAAGAATAAAGATAGGTTCATTAGTCTTTCCTTTTTGAAAAGTCGATAAAGTAGAGAAATTTTTTAAGGAGAAAGCTTTCTTCTTTTTAGTTATTCAATTCATAAGATTGATTTCATAGAAGCATGTTATTTTTTTATTTTTGTAAAATAAAAACATGCAACAACGTTTAGGATCGAAAAGTAAATTTTGTTGTAAAACCCATCAAGACCAAAAAAGTATAACATATTAAACATAAGACTTCTTTAAACAAAAGATTTGATTTATCATTTTAATTCTAATGATAATATATTTGTCTTTTTATGTGTTTCATTTTCAAGAGATTTGATTTATCATTTTAATTCTAATGATAATATATTTGTCTTTTTATGTGTTTCATTTTCAGTAATTGATTTCATATCAGCATACTCAAGTTTTTCTTATGAAAATCATAGATTAACGTTTAAAATGGAAAGATAAAAAATCATCAAGATCAAAAAGTGTAACACATAATTCTAAAATATATAATTTCAAATCATTACTTCAAGTCCTCATGCATAAAAATTATCAAGCATGATGCAAATATTTATTTTCAAAACATTCATAATGACAAGACATACAAGTCAAAGAAAACATAAAATATATTCATCAATCATGATTTCATTGAGCATAAAATATTTTCAAATAAAATAAAAAATCAATACGAAAATCATCAAGATATACATTATTTCATCTTGAAAAACATACATGGGATTATCATTAGATTTAAATATAATATTTTATTCCTTTAACATAAAATATGTAATTTTCATTATCATTTTCAAAATTACTAGCATGATAAGCATGATCCTATTTTATTTTTATATTTTTTATTACATCATTAAACATATAAATTTTAAGAAAAATAATTAAACTAAAGTAAAAATAACTCATTAAAAGTATCATGTAATTTTGAAATAAATTAAAGGAGTTTCATTTGAGTTGTTTACCTCATTGTAGAAAGCCGTTAAGGCGTAGTTTGTCACCTCGCATTTGTTGATTTTCTCCTTGTCTTCGGAGGAGCTTGATTCGTCTCAAAGAGCTTCCTTCTTCTTGCTTTCATAGCAAATAGTTGCGTTCTTTTTAAGTTTATTTTTGTTCTTTAATTCTTATTTTATGAACCTTTTAAATTTCATAGTGAGGAGTTCATGTTCACTATCACTTGAGCTTATGCTCGAGTGGTTTTCAATTGTTCTAAATCCAAAATCCTTCCTGTTCTTTGGAAGGTTGATCTCGAGTTCCTTTTTTGCCTTATTATTCATTTCGTAGGTTATTAAAGGTCTAATTAGTTTTTCGAGTGAAAGATTGTTTAGGTTTTTAGCCTCTTGTATGACAGTTACTTTTGAATCCCAATCTTTAGAAAGAGAATGTAAAATTTTGTTTACAAGTTCAAAATCTGAAAAACTTTTACCAAGTGATTTTAAACCATTGACGACATCCGCAAAATGGGTGTACATATTAACAACGATTTTATTTGGTTTCATATGAAATAATTCGAAATCATGTATTAAAAGATTAATCTTCGAAACTTTTAATTTACTAGTGCCTTCGTGTGTGGTTTCAAGAATGTGCCAAATATCGAAAGTCGTTTCATACAAAGAAACCCGATTGAATTCGTTTTTATCTAAGGCATAAAATAGAGCATTCATAGCTCTAGCATTTAGAGAAAACATCTTCTTCTCCAAATCATTCCAATAAGTGTAGTCTGTCCCATTGAAAAAGGGAGGACGAATTAGAGAAAATCCCTCTTGAAAGCCGAAATGAGTCATTTCTCTTGGGTATTAAACCAAATAAGAAATACGAGGCTCTGATACCAATTGTTAGGAAAAGAGTCGGCACTAAGAGAGGGGGGGGGGGAATTAGTGCAGCAGTAAAATAACGTCGGTTTAAAACTTCATTTCGATTAAATATGTTTCCGATGAAAAATTGTTTCGTAAAGGTAATAACTTTGAAAGCGTACGTTTATGAAGTGAATGCAATAGGCAAGTAAAGATTCAGTTTGCAGTATGTAAATGGTAGGAAGAAAATGCAAACTAGAGAACACGCCAATTTTATAGTGGTTCGGTCATCGTGACCTATATCCACTCCACCGATTCCTCTTCCGTCGAGGCCACAGGTATCCACTATCGGTCTTCTTTTAATAGGAGAAGATCAACCTCCTTCTTACATCCCTCTTCTCCTTTTATCGGGTTTAGGAGACATCCCTTATAAGCACTCACTTCTCTTTCAAACTATTCTAACACTTAAACTAGAAGAGGAGGATTCTCATAAGAGATTACAATAGTGTTTTACCCTCTTTAAATTCTTTGTGTTTGTGTGTTTTAACCAGGGATGGGAGGAGTATTTATAGGCTTTAAGTTGATTCAAACTTGGAGCATAAAAACATCTCATCCTGGGTTTCCTGGGCATGGGCGGTACCACCGCCTGCGTTGGGCCGTACCACAGCCCAGACTGGTGGTACCACCGCCTGACACTGGGTGGTACCACCGTCTATAGCCTCTCGGAGGCTATGTTTGGGTGGTACCACCACCCAGACCGACGGTATCACCGCCTGACATAGTCTCGGAGACTGTGCCACGACGGTGTCACCTCTTAGGGCACTGTTTAGGCTTTTTTATTGGGCTCAACACAGTTCTTACATGGACCCAACTGGCTCCTAATTGGGTTAGCCCAAATCCAAACCCAATTACGTGCAAACTACGATTCCTAAGACACATTCTAAGCTAAACAAGTCCGTAAGTCTAGTTTCTTCTGGCGATCTTCCGGCGAACTTCCGACGATCTCTCGGCAATGTTCTAGTGGACTCCTGGCAAGCTCCTGGACTTCACAATGATCTTCTTGGTGAGTTCCGACGAGCTTCTTTAGCAAGCTCCTAGACTTCTCGGTTGGTTCCTATAGAACTTCTGACGAATGTCTAGACTTCCGATGAACTCTCGAACTCATAACGAAATCGAGTCCTTGACTCCGGGACTTTATTTTGCTTTATGCCTTACTATCGTAGTTAATCCTGCACATTTAAAACACACTTCGAACTAGATAATTATTACTAAACTTGAATCATATTGTTTGGCATGTCATTGGTTCATCGACACTTCGTTCGATTTTTCGGCGCATCGTCCTCTCTTGCGACCCATTGCCCAATCAGCTAGTTGACTCTGTAACTCCAATATCCTTGGCACAATATCCACTCTTCTTGGCCCGATGCCCAAATCCATGGTCCTAAGCCTTCTATTGATACGTCGATCGATCCTCCTGCTAGTCATAAGTGCCCAGCAAGCCAATCACGTGAGTGATGGCACGTGTGACTTGATACAGAATCTTTTTGCTTATTATATTTTGGCGTATATCACTTTATAACTATTGCATAAATGCATATGTATTGTGATGTCCTTGGATTTGTGCAATGGGAATCGGATCGTGATGAGATCACGATAATGAGATCGATTCACCTTTAAACACATATCCTAAATAATCCCGGTCATAGGTTACTCGAGAGGGACATCGTGATAACCGGATAGACTGGTGTGCTGTATACCCGTCCATATGATGGATGCAGCTGGTCTCATAGCTGCTCGTGTAGGGACACTAGGGATACAGTACAGGTGCTCATTGGAGAATGAGTTCACTGATTGATCCGCTTACGGAATGCTGGATGGTTGATGATGCCTTATTGTCAGACAACGATTCCGTAGTCCTAGTGGTGTATCTGGTTCTTAGACTTGAGACACCAAGGATGTCCTGTATGAGTGCTCCACTCTTTGATACCAGACTTATAGGTTTGGCTGTTCCCAGATCTAGTACAGCTGGTCATTGGGAGTGGTAGTCGACCTTACGAGGGCTATTGAGTGTCGATAGAGGATCATCCACTCTCGGTATCATGAGAGGAATATCCCATGTGTTCTTGCTCAGACAAATCCCTGGCCAGGGTCATTCGGGTTGAGAGAGAAAGAGTTCTCCGGGAGAATCCGATTAGAGCGAGACTCGAGTAGAAACCGTATGGGTCTGACAGCACCATGCTCGATATACGGTCTCTGGGATATTAGATGGATGAGGGACTATAGGTACATGGTAACTGAGGGCAGACAGGTCCAATGGATTGGATTCCCCTGTATCGTCTGGGGACTACGGCGTAGTGGCCTAGTACTTCCGTAGTCGATGAGTCGAGTGAATTATTACAGAGATAATAATTCACTTAGTTAGAAAGGGTTCTGACAGGTATGACTCACGGCCAGCTCGATATTGGGCCTAGAGGGTCACACACATATGGTAGGCATTGCGATGAGTAGAGGTTCGGATATGAGATATCCGACGGAGCCCTTGTCTTATTGGATGCAGATCCAATACCCACTAGGGAAAGGACCCATTAGGGTTTTGACACGGGATCTCTATAAATAGGAGGGATTCACAGCCTCATAAGCTAGAGTCTTTGCTTGCCCTTCCTATTCTCCTCTCCCTCTCCACCTCAGAGTAGGCCTGGAGTTTTGAGGAGCGTCGTCGCAACCTTGCTGTGTGGATCACCGCTAGAGAGGAGGACGCTTGACCTCCTTCACCCTCTCCTAAGGATCTGCAAGGAAACAGGGATATACGATCTCCCTAGGTAACACAATCTCTATACGCAGTTTTGTGTTTTGCGGATTTTTGCGCACCAATCTTCGCACGACGATGAACATCTTTTTGGGAATCGAGGATTTTTTGTTTTCTTGTTCTTCCGCTGCGCATATGATGTCGCCCCCCCTATGATTTCCCAACAGTGGTATCAGAGCCAGGTTGTTCGTGCGAATGATTGGTTTTTGAACTGCGTATGTTGTGTTTAGGAAGAATATTGACGTCAAAATCGTTGACGCAAAAGCGAGGAAGGGCAGCAACAGTTGCTGCCCTCGATCTGCATGCCTGCAGCCACCTGCAGCGGCAGCCGCAGCCAGGCAGCACAGCGCCGGCGCATGCGCCGGCGCTATGCCTGCAGCAGCCGGCCGGCGGTCTGCTTGCAGCAGGCTTGCTGCCGACGGGGCTGGCAACCCACGGGCAGAGGCGCCGCAGGGCAGCGGCGCCTGCCGCCGAAAGGAAGCGGCGCCTGCCGCCGCAGGGCAGCGACGCGCGACGCCTGCCGCCGCTACTCCCGCGGGCGAAACCCCCCCCACAGGGGCGGCCGCCCGGCGGGACAGCACCGCCTGCGGAGGCAGCGACGCCCGAAGGGGGAGCCCACCTGCAGCGACGCCTGCCGCCGCTACTCCCGCGGGCGAAACCCCCCTCACAGGGGCGGCCGCCTGGCGGGACAGCACCGCCTGCGGAGGCAGCGGCGCCCGAAGGGGGCGCCCACCCGCAGCGGCGTCGCCGCCAGCGGGCGTGCCGCCTGCAGGCGAGGGCAGTGCCCTCGCCCCGCCGCACAGGCGCCGCCGGCAGGGTGGCGGCGGCGGCAGCAGCAGAGAGGGAATTAGGGTTTTGGGCAAAAAGACAGTTTTGCCCCTATGAATTTGATAAATTCCAGTTTCTGTCTTTTGTCCAAATTACGAAAATACCCTTAGGAATTGAGAAATTCCCTACATGTCCCTGATTTCAGAAAATATTAATTAATTAAAAGGTTTAGTTGATTATTATTTTTATTATTATCTAGTAGTCCTACATTATGATGATTATTTATACATGTGATGTATGATGTGTGGACGGATGATCATGGACCGTGTGATGTGTGTACTTGTGATTATTATTATTGAGGTCTGCGAACCTCCATTATATTTCTCGTTTATTGTCGGGTCTGCGTGCCTATGATTAAGTTGTAATCACATGAGGAGGCGCAGCGGGAGCGTGGATGCGATAGCGGGACCCACGAGACGGACGATCGTGATGCATGGAGATGCATCAAGATGTCGACGGAACCAACGAGGACGAGATGGACGATCACAAGGCATGGAGATGCACCGTTGCACACATAGATCTTGATGTGAGTGATTAGGCCTACTGGCTCGGGCCTAATCATATTAGGTTATGGTCCATGATCATCTGGTGTGATTGCTTATACACATACTAGATATGTATATATATTTGCATGCGATGTAGATATATATTAAATATGTATATGTGTGACATGTCATATTAGGAGACCAAATCATAGAAACATCTCTTGATAATATTAAGTCGGTAAACGTGAGGCAATTAGATTGACCCACGTGGCCTTCCATCGTTATGAGTAGGAACCGAATCCCGGTGTAGGTTGAGTTGGTCGAGTCCCTCGAGACTCACCTATATCGCGATTCGCTATCTTGCTTACGACATAGAGATGTCACCGGTGACCTGAGGGCATGATATGCTTGGTCGAGTCCCTCGAGGGTATATCATCAAATCAGACTCATCTTGTAACGAAGGTGTTGACTTAACCGAGCATCATGGTTGGTCGAGTCCCTCGAGGCCATGGTGATTCGGAGGCCGAACAGGACGGGAATCACAAGGAGTTGTGATCGGCAAGAGTTGTCTACCTTTTAGGCTTAGTGTGATTGGTCGAGTCCCTCGAGGTTACACTAAGACGCTGATTGGATCCTGATCCCCACTAGAAGTCTGCCGGAGACTTCCGTTTCACGTGCTGAGGGTGTCGCGTGACTCGTTAGTAAAATAGTGGGAGCATATTAAGATAGAAGTCCATATCTTGATAGTTTATTTCTTGCAAAATCTGCATGTTATTCATTTTTGCTACATCTTTATTTTCAGAAAATGTCGCTTTCAAATCCCTTACGTGGCATACTTGATGTCAACCGCCTCACTGGTCCAAATTATACGGATTGGCTCCGTAACTTGAGAATTGTTCTCACAGCGGAGAAAATCGTGTACGTCCTTGATACAGTGATGCCTATGCCCGAAGAAGGGGCAAGCGAGGATGAGATCGCTCGCTACGTGAAGTACATTGATGACTCCACTCTTGCTCAGTGCTATATGTTGGGCTCTATGACTCCAGAGTTACAGAGACAACATGAAAAGATGGATGCCAGATCCATTCTCCTACATGTCCGTAAATTGTTTGAGGAACAGGGAAGGACTCAACGATATGAGATATCCAAGAGCCTTTTCCGCGCTAGGATGACTGAGGGGACACCGGTTCAGAACCATGTCCTAAAGATGATTGAGTGGATAGAGAAACTCACAGGTCTAGGAATGGTCCTAGAGGATAACTTGTGTGTGGACATTGTGCTTCAGTTCCTACCAGATTCCTTTTCACAGTTCATAATGAACTTTAATATGAACAAGCTTGAGGTGACTCTCCCAGAGCTCCTCAATATGTTGAGGGAGGCAGAGAGTACTATTAAGAAAGAGAAGCCAGTTCTCTACACTGGTGAGACCAGAAAGAAAAGGAAAGCAGAAAGGTCCCTTAAGAAGGAAAAGGGCAAGGGCAAACAAGGTAAAGCAAAGGTTGCTAAGAAAGACCCAACAAAGGACAAAGGCCAGTGCTTCCACTGTGGTAAAGATGGGCACTGGAAGAGAAACTGCAAAGAGTACCTTGCAGAAAGGGCGAAACAAAAGCTTGATGAAGCTTCAGGTACATTCATGATCAGTCTCCATTTGTCAGACTCTTATGATAACACATGGGTATTAGATACCGGTAGTGCTTATCAAATATGCAATTCGTTGCAGGTTCTGGCAAGGCCTAGGAGACTAGAGAGAGGCGAGATGGACCTCAAGATGGGTAATGGAGCAAAAGTTGCTGTATTAGCTGTTGGCGAGGTCGCCCTACATCTGCCTAGTGGAGCTTTTATTGCATTAGATGCATGTTATTTTGTTCATTCTATTATCAAAAACATTATCTCCATTTCATGTTTAACAGTTAGTGGATATAAATTTGTTTTTGAGAACAATGGTTGTTCGATATTATTAGATGATAAGATCATCACGAAAGGAACATTGCATAATGGTTTATTTATGTTAGACACCACTCCACATATCATGAATATAAATGTGTCCAAAAGGAAACGAGATGAGTTGAACAGTGCATACCTGTGGCATTGTAGGCTAGGTCACATCCATGAAAGAAGGATTCAAAAGTTGCTAAATGATGGATATCTAGATCCATTCGACTATGTGTCATATGCAACTTGTGAGCCTTGCATTCGTGGAAAACTGACCAACTCTCCATTTAGTGGAACTGGAGAGAGAGCCACTGAGTTGTTGGAACTCATACATAGTGATGTATGTGGACCCATGTCAACTCATGCCATTGGAGGTTACTCCTACTTCATTACATTTACTGATGATTTCTCAAGGTATGGATATGTGTACTTAATGAAGTACAAGTCTGAGGCCTTTGAGAAATTCAGAGAGTATAAGAATGAGGTGGAGAACCAGACTGGAAAGAGTATCAAAACTCTTCGATCAGATCGAGGAGGTGAGTACTTAAGTACAGAGTTTACTCACTTCCTCAAGGACCATGGGATATTATCCCAATGGACACCTCCTTATACACCTCAGCTCAATGGTGTCTCTGAAAGGAGAAATCGTACATTATTAGATATGGTACGGTCCATGATGAGTTTCGCTGACCTACCCATCTCATTCTGGGGATATGCCCTAGAAACCGCAGCTTACCTTCTGAACAGAGTTCCAACTAAGTCGGTGGTGTCTACACCATATGAGATATGGAAAGGGAAGAAGCCTGATCTTAAAGTAGTTAAGATTTGGGGCTGCTCTGCCCATGTTAAAAGACACAACCCCGATAAGTTAGAATCAAGGACAGGGCGATGTAAATTTGTGGGATACCCCAAGGAAACTTGTGGGTATTACTTCTATCATCTCGAGGACCAAAAGGTCTTTGTAGCTAAGAGAGCAGTGTTCCTTGAGAAGGAACACATTCTTGACGGAGACAGTGGGAGAATGATAGAATTGAGCGAGGTTGGAGAACCAAGCTCAAGCACCACTCTACAGCCCGAGTCTGTTCAGGTATCTAATACACAAGTTTCAACTTTACGCAGGTCTGATAGAGTATCCCATCCTCCTGAGAGATATGTGGGACATATTAGAGCAGAGGATGTAGAGGATATTGATCCTCAGACCTACGAGGAGGCTATTATGAGTATAGACTCCGGGAAGTGGAAAGAAGCCATGAATTCTGAGATGGATTCTATGTACTCCAATAAGGTTTGGAACCTAGTTGATGCACCCGAAGGTATTGTACCCATCGGTTGCAAGTGGATCTTTAAGAAAAAGATCGGAGTAGATGGAAATGTAGAGACCTATAAAGCAAGGCTAGTGGCTAAGGGGTATCGTCAAAGGCAAGGTGTTGACTACGATGAAACTTTCTCACCCGTAGCAATGCTAAAATCCATCAGAATTCTATTGGCTATTGCAGCACACTATGATTATGAGATCTGGCAGATGGATGTGAAAACCGCATTCCTCAACGGGAACCTGGAGGAGGAGGTGTATATGATGCAACCTGAGGGATTCGTGTCCAAGAACTGCCCAGATAAGGTGTGTAGGTTGCTTAGATCCATTTATGGACTAAAGCAAGCTTCCCGAAGTTGGAACATAAGATTTGATGAGGCAATCAGATCTTATGACTTCGTTAAGAACGAAGATGAGCCTTGTGTATACAGAAAGGTAAGTGGGAGCGCTATTAGCTTTTTGGTGTTATATGTGGATGACATCCTCATCATTGGGAATGACATAGGAATGCTATCCACAATAAAGGCTTGGTTATCTAGACACTTCTCCATGAAGGACTTAGGAGAAGCATCTTATATCTTGGGGATTAGAATCTATAGAGATAGATCCAAAAGGATGCTTGGCTTGTCCCAGTCCAGGTACATAGAAACTATTGTCAAAAGGTTTGGCATGGAAAATTCCAAAAGAGGTCTCATACCGATGAGACATGGGATATCGCTTTCTACGAGTATGTCCCCAAAGACTCCAGAAGAAAGGGCGAACATGGATATGATACCTTATGCCTCAGCAATAGGGTCTATCATGTATGCCATGCTATGTACTAGGCCTGATATAGCGCATGCTCTGAGTGTCACGAGCAGGTATCAGGCGGATCCAGGCTTGGAGCACTGGAAAGCAGTAAAGTGTATCCTTAAGTACTTGAGAAGGACTAAGGATCTTTTACTAGTATATGGAGGTAATAGCCTTAAGGTTGAAGGCTACACTGACTCAAGTTTTCAGTCTGATGTCGATGATAGCAAGTCGAATTCAGGGTATGTGTACACCTTGAATGGAGGAGCAGTGTGCTGGAAGAGTTCCAAGCAAGATACCACTGCTGACTCGACCACAGAGGCGGAGTACATTGCTGCATCAGATGCAGCAAAGGAGGGAGTCTGGTTGAAGAAGTTCATCACAGATTTGGGAGTCGTGCCGGATAGTGAGGAGCCGATTTCCCTATATTGCGACAACAACGGGGCAATTGCTCAAGCGAAGGAACCTAGGTCTCATCAGAAATCTAAGCATGTTCTGAGGAGGTTCCACCTTATCAGAGAGATCGTGACCCGAGGAGATGTAGCAGTGGAAAGAGTTCCATCCGAAGATAACATTGCAGATCCACTAACAAAGCCATTGTCTCAGATTGTCTTTGAGCGTCATAAGGGTCTGATGGGGATCAGACACATAGGTGATTGGCTTTAGGTCAAGTGGGAGATTGCTAGTCATAAGTGCCCAACAAGCCAATCACGTGAGTGATGGCACGTGTGACTTGATACAGAATCTTTTTGCTTATTATATTTTGGCGTATATCACTTTATAACTATTGCATAAATGCATATGTATTGTGATGTCCTTGGATTTGTGCAATGGGAATCGGATCGTGATGAGATCACGATAATGAGATCGATTCACCTTTAAACACATATCCTAAATAATCCCGGTCATAGGTTACTCGAGAGGGACATCGTGATAACCGGATAGACTGGTGTGCTGTATACCCGTCCATATGATGGATGCAGCTGGTCTCATAGCTGCTCGTGTAGGGACACTAGGGATACAGTACAGGTGCTCATTGGAGAATGAGTTCACTGATTGATCCGCTTACGGAATGCTGGATGGTTGATGATGCCTTATTGTCAGACAACGATTCCGTAGTCCTAGTGGTGTATCTGGTTCTTAGACTTGAGACACCAAGGATGTCCTGTATGAGTGCTCCACTCTTTGATACCAGACTTATAGGTTTGGCTGTTCCCAGATCTAGTACAGTTGGTCATTGGGAGTGGTAGTCGACCTTACGAGGGCTATTGAGTGTCGATAGAGGATCATCCACTCTCGGTATCATGAGAGGAATATCCCATGTGTTCTTGCTCAGACAAATCCCTGGCCAGGGTCATTCGGGTTGAGAGAGAAAGAGTTCTCCGGGAGAATCCGATTAGAGCGAGACTCGAGTAGAAACCGTATGGGTCTGACAGCACCATGCTCGATATACGGTCTCTGGGATATTAGATGGATGAGGGACTATAGGTACATGGTAACTGAGGGCAGACAGGTCCAATGGATTGGATTCCCCTGTATCGTCTGGGGACTACGGCGTAGTGGCCTAGTACTTCCGTAGTCGATGAGTCGAGTGAATTATTACAGAGATAATAATTCACTTAGTTAGAAAGGGTTCTGATAGGTATGACTCACGGCCAGCTCGATATTGGGCCTAGAGGGTCACACACATATGGTAGGCATTGCGATGAGTAGAGGTTCGGATATGAGATATCCGACGGAGCCCTTGTCTTATTGGATGCAGATCCAATACCCACTAGGGAAAGGACCCATTAGGGTTTTGACACGGGATCTCTATAAATAGGAGGGATTCACAGCCTCATAGGCTAGAGTCTTTGCTTGCCCTTCCTATTCTCCTCTCACTCTCCACCTCAGAGTAGGCCTGGAGTTTTGAGGAGCGTCGTCGCAACCCTGCTGTGTGGATCACCGCTAGAGAGGAGGACGCTTGACCTCCTTCACCCTCTCCTAAGGATCTGCAAGGAAACAGGGATATACGATCTCCCTAGGTAACACAATCTCTATACGCAGTTTTGTGTTTTGCGGATTTTTGCGCACCAATCTTCGCACGACGATGAACATCTTTTTGGGAATCGGGGATTTTTTGTTTTCTTGTTCTTCCGCTGCGCATATGATGTCGCCCCCCCTATGATTTCCCAACACCTCCGGCCCGACATCCAATCTTTTGATATGTTTACGTTCTACCCTACATGATTTTTCCTGCTTTAATTGTCTCTTCATGATCTAAGTATCCTGCTTCATTCAAAACGCATATCAAATCATAATCACTTATCAATTAGTTTCATCATCAAAATAAAAGATTGAACAAATAATTATTCAATACATCAAAGGTAATGAAGTAGCTTCTAGGCATTTAAAAGGAATATTTCCTCGTTAAACAAATGGTTACACGAATGATGATCATAATGTGTGTTTATTCGAAAATAAACTATACCAGCACTTATAAGCTTTAAATGCTCACTAACACATAATACCTTCTTTTGGAGGAGTTTTGTGAATAAAGATAAGACAGGCATCCCTCGAAGTGTAGGAAAAGAGGCTTATAGGTGCTTTTTCGCCTTTCAAAAAATTCCTCCCTCTCAATGTCTTGAATACTTGGCGATATCTCTCTTGCAGGGAAATTCTTCCTCCTAATTTGTATAAATAGGAGAGGGAACATGTTAATGTATTGAAACATCTTCAACTATTCAATAAAGCTTCATTCAATATTTATTCTTATCTTCTATTATTTCTATCATGGTATCAGAGCCGCTTGCCTAGAGCAAGCTCTCTTCTCGCTGCCAATTCATCATTGGTGCGATAAATCTTTCCTCCTAGGCGAACGGTAACTGTCTTCTCCATTGCCACTCTGCGCCAACGTCCGTTCCCTTCCGCTACGGCATCTCTAGTGCTGCTCATCAGCACTGCCCCACCTTTCTTCCTCGTTGTAGCTATTTTCCTTGCTCTTCTACTACAGCTTCCTCAGAGGATTTTCCTCTTCTACTACACCATCTTGCGGGGGCATGATAGAAGATAAGATTTTCCTCAACAGAATAGAGAAATTTCCTCATATAGTTAGGAAAATCTTATCTTCTATCATGCCCCCGCAAGATGGTGCTCTTGACAAGGATACCAATCTTGGATCGATGCAAAGAATTGTTTACAAGCGAGAGGCTTCATGAGTAAGATAAGTGTAGATCGTTGCTGCTGCTGCTGTTGCGATTGCTTTTGCTGTGATGGCACATGCGTTCCCTTCATTCTCCTTAAGTCTACCGAATGCTGGCAGATCAGCGAAGACTACCGCGGTGAGGAAGATGAGGATTGACCACGGAGCCTCTTAGGAATGCAACGGCGTTGGTCGCTGGCCGAAGGGTGAAGCTTCACTTTTCTCACTGCTCTGATACCATGTTAATGTATTGAATAAATAGGAGAGGGAACATGTAATGTATTGAAGCATCTTCAACTATTCAATAAAGCTTCATTCAATATTTGTTCTTATCTTCTATTATTTCTATCAATGAAGAGGTATTTGTAGCTAGCATGCTCTATACTACTCGACATCTAAAACAAATAAAAATAAAATTTTTAATTAAATAAAATAAAAATTAGATAAATAAGTAAAAAAATTAATAATCTTTTTTTTTCTTCTCTTCTTTGTTTGTTTTATAAATTTATTGTAGTTTTTCTGAATTTTTACACTCAAGACAATGGTTGTTAAGAGGCTAATGAATTCTTTCATGTAAAACAATGGTTGTGAAGGGTCTTGTGAAGTTTTTTCATGCAAAACATTGGTTGTGAAGAGGCTTATCTATAGCCGGGCAGGATTTTCTGATGCAAAACAATAGTTGTGAAGAGGCTTATCAAATTTTCATGCAAAACATTGTTTGTTATTAGGGAAAGATATCATTGGTTATCTTGGAACAAATTAACAAAAAAATACTATCTTGGGCGATAATATAATCAAATTGACCTAACGCTCTATCTTCAATGATAGTGTGATTTAATCAATCTGAAGCACTATCTTCGATGACAACATGATCGAATCAACCTAAAATGCTATCTTCCATGATAGCATAGTTGAAATGACCTTACGTATTTAAATATCTTCGATGATAACATAATTGAATAAACCCAAACTGTTATTTTTACAACAACATGACTGAAATAATTTAAAATATAATATTTAATGATAGTACGGTCAAGTCAACTTTAAACTCTACCTTTAATGCTAGTATGATTAAAATAATCCAAAATACTATCTCCAAGTATAATGTAGTCGATACAGTTCGAAGCACTACATTTAATAATAGCATGGCCAAAATCGCCTATGCCACTTTGGTGACAGTATGTCCAAATCACCCAAAAGTGCCCTCTATGACTAGGTACATCAGCTACAAGCTCTCTCTTCACATGTATAGGTTCGATAGCCAAAAAGATCACATTGTACTCCAACACTATTCTGCGTGTTGAAGTATGATGGTGGGCAAATAATGTGAGAGATGATACTTGACATATCATCGTTATAGAAAAGTGCCTAAAGCAATCACTTTTGTGTGTCAAAAAGTAAGTCCAAGTGTATCTACTATAATCATCCATGATGACAAAGGCGTATTTGCTACCTCCTAGGATTAATATAGCAATTAGTCTAAACAAGTCCATATGGATCAATTGCAATGGTCTAGAGGTGCTTGTTTGGTTCTTTGGCTTGAAACTATCTTATATTTGTTTTCCTAGTTGACATGCATCACACACATTGTCTTTAACGAACTTAATGTGAGGAATTCCACCTATAAGTTATTTAGATGAGATTTGAGAGATTAGTTTCATGCTAGCATGACCTAATCTCCTATGCCAAAACCAAGCATCGTCATTTAAAACTAAAAAACACATTTCATTACAAAGATCATCAATGTCGATAGTGTATACATTATTTTGTTTTAGGGCAATCATAGATGTGTTTTTGTATGGTTTTTCAATAATGCAAGCATTGGATTCAAATATAATGATGTATCCTTTATCACATAATTGACTAATGCTCAAAAGGTTATACTTTAAGCCATCAACCAATAACATATCTTCAATAAAGAAGTTAAATTTGTTACATATGGTTCCTTTGCCAATGATTTTACCCTTGTTGTTGTCTCCAAAGGTGATATATCCTTCATCTAGGCTAGTGAGCTTAGAGAATTAAGATGGATCTCTGGTCATATACCATGAGCATCCACTATCAAAGTACCATATCTTCCTCCTAGCTTGTGATGGTAAATATTTTTACAAAAAAGGGTGATTTTTAGATATCTATTTGACCTTGGGTGCCTTAAAAATCGATCTACATAACTTATCATATTGCATTGAGTCATTTGAGGTTCCTTTAGGAACCCAAATTAATTTACATGGACTATACCTCTAAGTTTTGTAAACTTATTCAAAATGAAATGAGTTTTATGATTTCATCAATTCGAAGTGATCATAGTGGTGAATTTTAAAATCATGATTTCTAAAAATTTTGTGAATCTAATGGATTTAACCATAATTTCGCTACTTCAAGAAATCCTCAATAAAATGGAGTAGTAGAAAGAAAAAATAGAAACTTACAAGAAATGGCTAGAACCATGTTAAACGAACATAGTCTACCCAAATATTTTTGGGCCGAAGTTCTAAATACGGTATGCTATGTCATGAATAGGGTTCTAGTAAGACCATTACTCTCCAAAACTCCTTATTAGAATAACAAAAAACCTAATATTTCATATTTTAAAGTTTTCAAGTGTAAATGTTTTATCTTGAATGAAAAAGATGCCTTAGGAAAGTTTGATGCAAAATCTGATGAAGGGATTTTTCTTGGTTATTCTTCTATTTATTTCTAAGGTCTTTCGTATCTTTAACAAAAGAACTTTGGTTATAGAAGAATCTATTCATGTTATTTTTAATGAAGTTTCCGGAGTTACGAAAATGATTTTGATGATGATCTTAATTTTGATGCTTTGAATTTAAATAAAACCCTTTCTCCATCCAACAACTTGGATGCATCTTCTTCCGAAATATCCTTACCCAAGGAATGAAATTATGTAGATGCTCATCCTAAGGAGCTAATCATAGGAGACACATCAAAAGGGGTTCAAACTCGTTCTTCTCTAAAGAATTTTTGTACTAACGCAACTTTTTTCTCCTAAATTGAACTTAAATGCATTGATGAGGCATTGAAAGATGATTTTTGGGTTATCGCAATGCAAGAAGAATCAATTTGAGAGAAATGAGGTATGAAAGCTTGTTCCTAGGCCAAATGACCATTTAGTTATTGGTACTAAATGGGTCTTTAGAAACAAGCAAGATGAATTTGGTATCATGGTTAGAAAAAAGGCTAAATTAGTGGCTGGTACGATTAGAAGCCATAAGGATGCTCCTTGCCTATGCTAGTAGTAATAATTTGAAGTTATTTTAAATGGATGTTAAAAGTATTTTTCTTAATGGCTTTATTTATGAAGAAGTTTATGTTGAACAACCTCCCAAATTTGAGAATGATAATCTTCCTACTCATATATTTAAATTGACTAAAGCTCTCTATGGATTGAAACATGCCCCAAGGGCTTGGTATGAGAGACTTAGCTCCTTTCTTATTCAAAATAATTTTTCTAAAGGCAAGGTCGATACCATATTATTTATTAAATTTTTTTTTATTATTCAAATTTATGTTGATGATATTATTTTTGGGTTTACTAATGAATATTTATGTGAATCGTTTATAGAGAGTATGAGTCTAGAATTTGAAATGAGTTTGATGGGAGAACTAACCTTCTTCTTAGGCTTGCAAATCAAACAACTTAATGATGACATCTTCATTAGTCAAATAAAATATGCATTAGACTTGCTAAAATAATTTAATATGGATAGTTCGAAGACTATCAATACTCTTATGAGTACCTCCACTAAGTTAGACATTGACGAAGGTGGAGAAAGCTTTGATAAAAAAGCTTATAGGGGTATGATAGATAGTTTATTATATCTCACCACAACTAGATCAAACATCATATTTAGCGTAGGACTTTGTGCTAGGTTTCAATCTAACCCCAAGCAATCTTATTTAAAAGCTATCAAAAGGATTTTTAGATACCTAAAAGGAACTCCTAAACAAGGATTATGATATCCAAAATCTAAAAATTTTGAATTGCTTAGTTATGCTGATGCTGATTTTGCTGTTTGTCAAATAGATAGAAAAAGTACATCCGGAATATGTCAATTTTTAGGACACACACTTGTCTCTTGGTCTTCCAAGAAACAAAACTTAGTTGCATTATCCACAATCGAAGCTGAGTATATTGCAGTAGGCACATACTGTGCTCAAGTTATATAGATGAAAAACACTTCAGAAGATTACAAAATTCATCGAAAGAATATACCTATAAATTGTGATAATACAAGTGCAATATGGTTAACAAAAAATCCTATTTAGCACTTTAGAACTAAACATATTGACATTAGGTATCACTTTATATGAGATCATATTAATAATCATAATGTAATCTTAGAATTTATTGACATGAAACAACAATTGGCTGACATTTTTAAAAAACCTTTTATTGAGGAACAATTTAATTTTATAAGAAGAGAATTAGGTATGCTAAATTTCTCGAATACATTAGTTCCTCTTTAAAATTTTCTCCAGATTTTCTTATCGAATTTTATTTTCTAAAATCATTCACTTGAATCATGAACTAGTGGTATGTAATCGAATCTTATACTATGTTTGTGTATGAATTTTATATGATGCATGAACTTATGGTATGAATTTTATATGAATCATGAACTTATGCTGCAAATTTTTACAAGAATAGATTTTATGATGTTTGTATAAATGAGTGTGTTCACCTCATAATCTTGCAAGAAGGAACCATACAATGTCAGCACTACACCTCAATGCAAGCAGTGCTCACTACCTGTAGGCGGTGGCACCGCCTAGCTGGTCACCCATTGTAGGTGGTAGCACCGCCCAGCTAGTGGTGCCATCGCCCGCAACCTACCTTATATATAGAACATGCTAGGGCCGGTGGTAGAACCGACCCCAACCCATTCTACACTTCTCCAAAGAGCCCCAAACCTCTTGATCCACTTGCTCTCCCTCTAGCAACTCAAAAAATCCTTATTTTCTACTAAATCAAGGATCAATCTCAAGTAACCTTTCGGTGATCACAAGAAGGAAAAACTAATAAGGTAATCCCTAAATTGATACCCCCTTTGCATTACTTATTTTTTGCCTCTTATTTGTCTTCATAATTGTAGTCTCCATGACTTCTAGAAGATCCTCAAGGGATAAAGGGAAGAGAAGATTAGATGAAAAATATGACTCCCTACTTTTCGATTCTTATCAATATGCCCTTAAATTTTCAACCATAGAATCTAGAAATGTTTATAAGAGTAAATATATTGATTTAGAGGAATTAAGTGATTTAGAACATATTCAATGGTTTGCCAACCTAGATATCCTGCCAATCCTTCAAATATGTGAACCTATTCTAGACTTGTTAGATTGTTCTATAATAATTTGCATTGTGGATGAAAATAATAGGGTCTTCACGTATCTCTTAGGACATCATATACCCATTACGAATAGCGTAATTTACAGTCTCATACGAATTATGGAGAAGGAAAGAGGTTGTTATTTTAGAAGCCAATGGGATGAAGCATCAATTGGGACCATTTATTCTAGCCTTAAGAACAATCTTCGGTAATCCTAATTTGTCTATTCTTCCAAAAAAGCTATAACATTTATTACTTTTCAACACTAAACTACTTCATCACATCTTGATAAGTATTATAATTTCAAAATAATATCATCATGATGAAGTTAACCAAATGGAAGTAGGAATGATGTATTGGATTATGAAAGGACATAAAAATTATTTTGGCTACTAATTCAACAAAATATGATTGAACTATCGAAAAAGGATATGATGCTTCCATATGGTGGCCTGATCATAAGACTAATTCATGCTCATGACATAGTTATCCCACCTGACGAAGAAGTTATGAAACTAGATAGATTTAATGTAAACCTACTTTGAAGATTGAGGTATATATTCAGAAATGAGATATGGACTAGATTACCTAGAAGGACTGATCCCCTTCCACTTGAACCAGAATGTGAAACACCAATATTTAAGGGTAATCAATCTCCTCCTACCGATCCTTTTGAGGCAATACCTCCAACAGAGCAAGTCCCCCCCCTCATCTATCAATGACATAGGGACTCGAATGGATCGATTTGAACAACGTCAAGATCAAATTTTAATTGAGTTACAACAGATTCATCAACAGTTTAATACCTTGTTTAGATATTTTGACTTGCCACCACCTGAATAAGCTGTATATATCTTTCTACTGATAAGAAAGGGGGAGAAGTGGACAAAATTCCTCTCTTTTATTGTTGTTTACTTTGATGTTGTAATCTTATATTGTTTATGATGTTATTGTTTACTTTGATGTTGTAATCTTAAGATGTTGCTTTGATGTTGAAACTTTATTGCTAAAAACTTCTATGATATTGTGATCTCTTCAATGCTGAAAATTTCTATGATATTGTGATCTCTTCAATGCTAAAAATTTCTATGATGTTGTGATCTCTTCAATGCTAAAAATTTCTATGATGTTGTGATCTCTTCAATGCTAAAAATTTCTATGATGTTGTGATCTCTTTTCATACAAATGATGCATTATCAGATTCTTAATATTATGAACTTTTGAATACTACAATGTAATAATGATGATATTTCATGCAAGTAGTGATGAAAGGCTATGCCGAAATATTTTATCATGAATGAAGTGATTGTGCACTTAATATCTTGATAACTTGAAATTATGGTGATGCACAAGTGATTTCTAATTTTGATCAAAGCTTGAATTCTGTGAATTCAAGTTTGTATGGAACATAGATAGGGGGAGTTAAGATTAACTCCTTCACCAATTAATTATCATCATAAAAAAGAGGGAGATTATTAAATCTCAGATTTTGATGATGAAATCAATTAGTAAATTGTTTGACCTAATCTATATGTTGAGATAAGTGTGTAAGATTAACTATGATAGTAGTAAGGCATAAAGCAGATGATGAGCTAGAATCGAAGATTCGGACGATGTACTAGGAACTCACCGAGAGCTCGTCTGAAGATTGCCGAGAGTTCGTTGGAAGACTGCTGAGAGTTCATTGCCAAAAGCTCATTGGATGATCGCTGATAGCTCGTTGGAAGATCGTCGAGAGTTCGTTGGGAGTTCGCCGGAAGTGCGCTGGAAGACTCACCAAGAAGTTCGTCGAAGGATCGTTGAGAGAAATCGACATACCGGACTAATCGCTTGCCTTAATCATAGGTAGTACATTAGTTAAGTTAGGATTAGGAGGTAATCCCACTAACTCAGATAGGAGCCAACTTGGCCCTTAATAGGGCTGATTTGGGCTGGACTAAAAAGCTTATTTAGCATTTGAAATCACGACTGGCGGTGGCATCGCTTGGGACTTGGTCTCCCAGGTGTTCTGGGTGGTGGTACTGCCCAGACTGGGCGATGGTACCGCCGACGGTTAATGCTGTCAAGCGGTGGTACCATCAGAGCTTAGTCTCCGAGCTTTGTTAAGTGATCGTACTGCCCAGACTGAGTGGTGGTACCGTCTAGTGTCAGTCTGTAGGCGGTAGTATCGCCCAATAATGGCGGTGGTACCACTAGTACCCTAAAATCTAGGGGAGTGACACTTTTTCGCTCTAATTCAGAAGCCATTGGGGGGCTTGTAAATACCCCACCCTTTTTTGTATGAAAGGGTAACATACAAAAGCGCAATTGATAGTGTGAAAAATTCTAAGTGTTTGGGGTATTAAAAGTGTTATAAAAGTGAGAAGTGTCCTCCTTCTCCCTCTCTTAGCTTTGTAACCAGTCAAGAAAGAGGAGTGAGACTTGTGTTGAATCTCGTATTTTGATGATGAAACCAATTGATAATTGTTTATTATTTGATCTGTGTTTTTAGTGACGCAGGATACTTCGATCAGGATGAGACAATTAAAGCAGGAAGAATCATGTTGTGCCGGAGGAAAATATGTCAGAAGATTGGACGTCGAGCCGGTGGATTGGTCGATGTTGTTGAATCTCGTATTTTGATGATGAAACCACTTGATATGTGTTTATGTTTTAATCTGTATTTTGAGTGATGCAGGATGCTCCGATCAGGATGAGACAATTAAAGCAGGAAAAATCATGTTGTGCTAGAGAAACATGTCAGAAGATTGGACGTCGGGCCGATGGATCGGTCGACGTATCGACAAAAGGCTTCGGGTCATGGACTCGGGCATTGGGCCAAGAAGAGTGGGTATTGTGCCAAGGATATCGGAGTTGCGGAGTCAACTGGCCGATTGGACAATAGGCCATAAGAGAGGACAATGCGCCGAAGAATCAGACGAAGCGTCGAGGGACCAATGACATGCCGGACAACTTGGTTAATTGCTTAGGATTAATTGTCTCGATCAAAGTTTTGTTTTACATGTATAGGATTAACTACGATGAAAGTAAGACATGCAGCAGGAGTTGCGTCAGAGTCAAGACTATGATCACATTAGGAGTTCGAGAGCTCGACGGAAGTTCGGACGGTCATCGGAGGTTCTGCGGGAACAAATCCGAGAAGTCCAGGAGCTTGCCAAAAGAAGCTCATCGAAACTCGCCAAGTGGATCCTCACAAGTCCAGGAGTTTGCCGGAAGTCCGTCGGAGCATCGCCGGAGGTTCGTCGGATGTTCGCCGGAAGCTCGCCGGAAGAAGCGATTGACGCACCGGAGTAAGTTGCAGTAAATGTCTTAAGAAATTCGTAGTTAGCACGATGATTAAGTTAGAAATTGGAGGTGATCCCATTAACTTAATCTTGGGACAATTGGGCCCTTGAAAGACCCAAATTGGGCCGAATGGATCAGCCCATTCGGACCCAGATTACTTGACCAGAGGTGGCACCGCTTGGGTCGGTAGTGGCACCGCCCAGGGCTCAGTCTCCGAGCTCTAGCTCGGCGGTGCAACCGCCTCTGATAGAGGTGCAACCGCCTGAGCTCGGTCTCCGAGCTCTGGTTGGGCGGTGCAACTGTCACGCCCCCCGAATTATCACATTCAGGAGGTGTGACCCTGTCTAAAATCAATAATATTATAATTCATCATCAATTCAATCCAGGATCCAATCTAACAATTTGAGGATACTAAGAATCATTCAAAAATCAATATTCATAATTCATAAACATGTACGTTACATAAATCATAATCCACTTCACTCATAGATTCACAAAATCCAAAGGCAACTCAACTAAACATCAACCACAACACAAATCCATAATCGTAGAAGTATATACAATCACAAAAAGATAATTATTTACCATGAGTTCTTATCCTTATACAACTTAAGCTTATCATTCCATATACATGAGCGGTCCTTTAAACTTTTACAACACATAAGTATCAATAGATCCTTAACATTACATCAGAAGTAAAGTATACTATACAACAAAAACCTATCATCCAACAAAGATTAGCTCAAAAATCTTCTAGCCTTTCACTGCTTTAACCCAATTCTAGCTTTTCAATGCGTGACAAGCTATCCTGAAAAATTTATATAGCAACAGGGTGAGCATAAAGAGCTCAGCAAGCGTCTAACATATCCACGGCAATAGGAAAAGTTCAAGCAGGCTTAGTATCAAGATACAAAAGTAAAAATATAAGTGTTCATTTGAAATCATATCATTTGATATAAAATCACAAAGGTTTACCTCATTCAAAAACAGGCATTAGACATAACAATAGGAGAAAGGAAATTGGAGCATTTCATTGGCAAAAGAAGCATTTAAGCATGTATCAAATGGCACATGAAGCATTTAGGCGCATATCAAAGGCGTAAGAGTGTTTGGGGGCATAATAATGACAAACGAAACACTTCAATGTATAACAAGTGAACCGAATAATAAACACAAGCTTGTATGTCATTTTTGATATAGCATGCATTCCATTTTTATCCAAAGCATAATATGAACTCATAAACAAGGCTTTGGATATCATATCAATAAACATAGAGGGTGCTGTGGGACCACATACATAATGTGATTCATCCATTTCTGGATGACCACCAAGCATAAGTCTCCCACGTTTGGGAGCTCCATCCACCCACGTCTGAGTGAAGTCAATGGGGCCGGTAGAGCAATCGCGGGCTCTAAGCATAACTCCCTTTACCATTTCTGGCAAAGGTTCACAATATCTCACAAGACACCAAAGTACAAAAGGGTAGTATGAACAATAACATTGACACATATCGGAAGCACATGCGGAACAACGAAGATATGCATGTGCCTTTATCAAACAAGGAAATGCAAACAAAGCATTACATAATAAATTTCAGATATACAATAATTTCAGGATGAACAATACAAGAACTTCAAAGGACTAATATAAAGCTCAATTGAAGAAAAATTTTAGCAGAAATCAAATTTCCAATAGGATGAAAATTGAATAGGCAAAACCCAATAAAGTTTTCAATTATGATAGAATTTAAATGGTACATTTTTTGAATTGTTTGAGTGACCAAGCATGCTCCAAATCACTAAAAAATGGTGTCATTGGAAAGCTGTATCAATCTATTTTCAGAGAACTTAGATTTATAATTTTTTGAGTTCTTAACAGAAAGTTACAACAAATAGAGCAAAGGAAGGTCAGAATTGATCATCATTGTTTTGTAGACTTGATAGAATCATTTTAAACAGATGTTTTAGAAGGCAAACATACTTCAAAATTTCCAACTAGGTGTCAAAAGAAAGATATGCAAATCTAGTTTCCAAAGAACTAAGTGTTGCATAATTCAGAATTTTCTCTAGAGAGTTATGAGTAATTTTGTAACAGAAGGTCAGAAATTTTAGTCCCTATTTTGTAGAATGTGTAGGGTTAATTGAAACAGAAGTCTTAGTAGGCATTTAAACTCCGAATCATTCAATCTAAGTGTCAAAATAAAGATATTTGAGTCTACTTTCAAATGGAATAGACTTTGCCTAAATCAGAGTTTAGCGCTAAAATTTAGATCCAAAACAATGTATAGAAGTCAGATTACCGAAAAATTTTAGATTCATGGCTTTGTATCAAAAGGAAAGAAAGGTTTGGTACTAAGCTGAAATCTTTTGAATTATGAAGACTTAAAAGGAAAACAGAGATTAAGAATTCTGTAGGAAGAGGTTAGAACACTTGCCTTAGATGAGTTTGATTCCCAAATATAGGGAGTTGATGCAAAACCTCAAACAAAGTTTCCTCTTCTTCTTCTTCTTCTTCTTCTTCTTCTCTTCTTCTCCTCAAACTAACGTTGGCTGCAAAGTTTCTTTTTAATGGTGCCTTAAATTACTTAGGTTTGGCTCATGCTAAAATAGTGAGGTGGCAAGCATGCATGGGGGTTTAGGTGTCAACTTTAGAATAAATGCAAATGGCTCATCCTTGTTAATGACACATGTCCTCCATTTTATTTTATTTTATTTTTATTTACTCAATTCTGAATATTCTATAAATCATATCAAAATTTTAATATTTACTCTTAGGTCCTTAGCCATAAACTTTAATATAATATTATTTAATAAAAAAAATTATTAAATAATCCTCATATTTACAAATAAGCATTTACTAATTTTTTTTTTAAATGGGGGATGTTACAGCAACCACCCTAGTAAGGCGGTGGCACCGCTTGAGCTCGGTCTCCGAGCTATGACAGGAGGTGGCACCGCCCAGAGGCTCAGTCTTCGAGCTCTACCAAGCGGTGCAACCGCCCTAGTCAGGCGGTGCAACCGCCAGACCCCGGAATTCCGGGAGATGATAGTTTTGAGCTCGAAATTCAAATTGGGTTAGGGCCTATAAATACCCCACCCTTTCAGCAATGAAAGGGCAACCCAATGACACCGAAATCCTGATCTTGCTTTGTGATTTTTAGAGCTCAAAAGTGTTGTTTGAGTTAAAAGTTCTCCTTCCTCTTTTCTTCCAAGTTCTGATCTTTCAAGAAAGGAGAGAAAATTCTGTAAGGGTTGTCTCCTAAGCCCGTCAAAAGGAATGAAATTGTAAAAGGGTGATTGGCCTTCGCCTATTGAAGGAAGGCCTCTAGTGGACGTTGGTGACCTCGTCGGTGGAGGAAGCCAGAAGTGGATGTAGGTCAAGATTGACCGAACCACTCTAAAATCGCGGTGCTCTCTGGTTTGCATTTACTCAAACCTCCTCAATAGCTTACTGCCTTCTGCATATTTACGATCATGTTTCAAAGTTCAGTATTTTCCGAATCGGTATTTAGACGTAAATCAGTTTTATCGTACGAACATCATATTTCAGTTTGCGCTTACATTCTGATTTCCATCATAACTGCAAACTGCCTTTATAGATTTGCTTTAACTGCATCTTGCTTGATCATAAGTTAAAGTGATTTACGAATCGACTTTTCTACTGAAATCGCTCTTATCGAATGAACGCAGTTTTAATCGTTGAAAGTTTTTCGCTGCACTAATTCACTCCCCCCCCCCTTCTTAGTGCTCTTGATCCTAACAATTGGTATCAGAGCCTGGTATTTCTCATTTCAGATTTACATCCGAGAGAAATGGCTCTTCGTGGCTTTCAAGAGGGCTTATCGGTTGTTCGTCCACCGTTGTTTAACGGATTGGACTACACTTACTGGAAAACTCGAATGAGAGTTTTCTTAATTTCTATGAATTTGGATTTATGGAATATTGTTGAAAACGGTTTTCAACTTCCCTCTAAACCGATGAACGAATGGTCAGATTTGGAGAAGAAGTATTTTTCTTTAAACGCAAAGGCTATGAATGCCTTATTTTGCGCTTGGACAAAAGTGAGTTTAATCGGATTTCTATGTGCGAAACGGCTTTTGATATTTGGCGAACACTTGAAATCACGCACGAGGGAACTAGTAGAGTCAAAGACTCGAAAGTTAACATTTTATTGCATGATTTTGAGCTTTTTCAAATGCAACCAAACGAGACTATAGGCGACATGTACACCCGTTTCACGGATGTCGTCAATAATCTAAGAGTTCATGGTAAATCTTTTTCGAATTTTGATCTCGTAAGCAAGATCTTAAGATCCCTTTCAAAAAGGTGGGATCCTAAAATAACGACAATACAAGAAACAAAAAACTTAAATATTTTTTCACTTGAAGAACTTATCGGTTCATTGATGACATATGAAATGGTGCACAATGCACATGATGAACATGATGAACAAAACAACCTTCCAAAGAACAGGAAGGATTTTGGACATAGAACATTTGAAGACCACTCGAGCATAAGCTCAAGTGATAGTGAACTTAAACTACAAATGAAATAAAAATAAAAAATAAAAAAGAACGGAACTAATTGCTTTGAACGCAAGAAGAAGAACACAAAGTGGGATGAATCGAGCTCCTCTAAAGACGAGGAGAAAATAAAAAAAGGCGAGGTGGCAAACTACTCCTTAACGATATTCAACGATGAGGTAATCGAAACCCCCTTAATTTATTTTGAAATTACTTGATGTTTTTCATGATGTATTTTCTTTTTTTTTCTTGAAAATTGCATATTAAATACATATATATATATATATTTAAAAATGCAAGAATATGATCATGCTCGTAATTTGAAAATAATAATAAAAATAACATGTTTCATGCTAATGAAATAAAATGTTAGATTTAAATCTAGTGATCATATGTATGTTTTTCTTAAGAAAAAAAAATATGTATTTTGATTATTTTTTATTTTGATTAAAACCATGCTTAATGTCTTAATGAAAATATTAAGAAGTTTAATATCATGCTATATGTGGTTAAGAAGTAATATTGTGTATCATGTTGATTTCCATTGTTATTTCTCGATTTTGATTAAATAAAATCATGCTTGAAGAAATGCATAATGATGTAATATTAAATATTTTGATACTATGATTGATAATTTTATGCATGAAATTTTAAGTTATACATGATGATAAGCATGTGCTATTTTCATTAGTGTATTTGAAAAACATATGATAAAAATGTGTCCGAATGCATAAACTTATTAAAATTATTTTTTGGACGTCCTTATTTCACTCACTAAATTGCTATAATGAGAACTTTATACTATTACATGCCTTAATAACATGTTGAAAATTATGTGTTTTGGATACAAAAATTTCCATGATCATGAGCATGTTTTATTTTCATGATTGTGTTTAAAAATTTATAGCAAAACCATGTCCAAATGCATGAAAGTGTTAAATTTCATTTTCGGATTTTCTTGATCCTAACAATTCATTTTTGTGATTTATTGATCTTAATGGTTTTATGACGAAATTCATTTTTCGATCCTAAATGTTGATGCATGTTTTTATTTAACATAAATGAAAAAGCATGCTAACATGAAATCAATCACTTAAAATGAAATACTTAAAAAGAGAAAAAATATATTATCAATGAAATCATGAATCTACTTATGTTATGAATTTTGTGAACCATACAAATGATTTTGGTGATTTGAATTTGAGATGAGTTTTATCAAAATCATGATATTGATTTCTTGGAATAACATGAAATTTCCCTTGATGATCATCTCAATTATTTAAAAGGAGATTTGTCGAAACGATTCATGGAATTTTCGATTCATTTGTTTATGAAATGGTTGAAATCGTTGTACCTTTGAATTATTCCCTTCTCCTTTCAATTTTTGAATTTATGTATGCTATATGTCAAACATTTGAAACCATGTTTTGGTATCATGCATATCTAAGAAATGTTGATTTGACAAATTGAATGAGTTGAAAAAGAATGATGATTTCTCTCTTGAATGTAACTTGTGATATTTTTTATATAAATCATCATTTTGATTTCTCGACATTCGATACATGAGATTTTATTATGAATCAAAATTTCTAATTAATCGATCTTCTACGATTCTACTTGATATTTTCATAAGAGGAGATTTTCTAAATGATTCATGATTTTTCCTTGTGAGTTCTTGGATTTATTACTTGCTTATATCGTTCTCCTTTTTGGTGATGACAAAGGAGGAGAAAAATATGAATTGATACTATGAGTGCTATATTTGAATGAGAAATAGATGAAATGCTATGATTGCTAAATACTTGAAATGTTTGAATCATGTTAAGATATTAATAACTTGCATCGTAATTTGACTTGTTGATATCTTGCCATGTGATGAAATACTATGAAAATCAATAATTATCATTTTCTGTTAGAATGATGATTTGGAATCATGCATTAATGATGATTTTATATTTTATGATTTGGTATGATGCATGCAATGATGAAATATACATGAATTTAAAATTATGCATGCAATACTTATGACAATGATGTACATGATGATATCTATCATGAATGATTTAAATGATGAATGTTTGGTATCTTGATCAACATGTTGATAAATGCTTAAAAATTTTAATGTTTGAGTATCATGTATGATATGCTCATAATGATTGATTTATTTATATCATGGATGAAAAATGAAATGTATGGTTTTGAAAATGTGCATGTTTTAATTTAAAAATATAATGATAAGATTGATACTTACCTTTGTCATGATTTAGAAATTGACGCAAAGGGTCTTCTCTTCTTTTTGACATTGACAAAGGGGGAGAAATATCGCTAGCTCATCTTGCAAAATTTAGAAACATGCACTTTGCAAAGGAAGCAAATATTTGCTAGCTTACATATTGCAAAGAAAAGAACTTGACATCTTGAACATCACAAAAATTTGCTATCTTACATGATGTAAAATTTGCTAGAATTGCTAGCTTGTGATCTAAAGAGAAGCAAAAAGTTGCTATCTCAAAAGAAGCAAATTGCACAATTCAAGAAGAAAGCAAAAATTCCACTTCTCAAAAGAGAAGAAATTGCTATCTTGAATATCACCGAGAATTGCTAGCTTGAAATCTCAAGAAAATGCAAAAATGTGCTATCTTACCTATCTCAAGATGCAAAACATGCTAACTTGCACTTTGCAATGGAAGCAAAATTGCTAGCTCAAACTTTGCAAAGGAAGCAAGAAATTGCTCATCTAAAAAGAGAAGCAAAGATTGCTAACTTGTATATTTCTAGAAGAAAAAGTGCTATCTTACCTATCGCAAAGAAAAGCAAATATGCCAACTTGTATATCTTTGAATTTGCTATCTTGTATGTTGTACAACTTGCATATCTAAAACTTGATAGCTTGAATGTTCTAAGCATGATGTAACACTTCTAAATTTTTTAGCTTCGAAACTGCATGATGATAAAATTTGATATTCTGTTTTTCATGCAATAAGTTATACTTATATTCCATACACAAGAATAGTTGGACTTCTCCTTTTTGTTGATGACAAAGGGGGAGAAGTTTGTTGATGTTATGCATAAGTTTATGTATAAGTTCATGATGATATGTTGCAAGTATTCATGATGAATATTGCAATGATTTGAATTCAGTTCTATCAATATGATATATTGATAGGGGGAGTTTGTTTAAACTCCGGGAGTTAAGGATAACTCTGTCATCAAGTAGTTGTCATCATCAAAAAGAGGGAGATTGTTGAATCTCATATTTTGATGATGAAACCACTTGATATGTGTTTATGTTTTAATCTACGTTTTGAGTGACGTAGGATGCTCCAATCAGGATGAGACAATTAAAGCAGGAAAAATCATTTTGTGCCAGAGGAACATGTCAGAAGATTAGATGTCGGGCCGGTGGATCGGTCGACGTATTGATAGAAGGCTTCGGGTCGTGGACTCGGGCATCGGGCCAAGAAGAGCGGGTATTGTGCCAAGGATATCGAAGTTGCGGGTCAAATAGCCGATTGGGCAATAGGCCGCAGGAGAGGACGATGCGCTGAAGAATCGGATGAAGCGTCGAGGGACCAATGACATGCCATACAACTTGGTTAATTACTTAGGATTAATTGTCTCGATCGAAGTTTTATTTTACATGTGCAGGATTAACTACGATGAAAGTAAGACATGTAATAGGAGTTACGCCGGAGTCAAGACTATGATCATGTTGGGAGTTCGAGAGCTCGACGGAAGTTCGGACAGTTGTCGGAGGTTCTGCGGGAACAAATCCGAGAAGTCTAGGAGCTTGCCAAAAGAAGCTCGTCGGAACTCGCCAAGTGGATCGTCGTAAGTCCAGGAGTTTGCTGGAAGTCTGTCGGAGCATCGCCGGAGGTTCGTCGGATGTTCGCCGGAAGTTCGCCGGAAGAAGCGATTGATGCACCGGAGCAAGTTGCAGTAAATGTCTTAAGAAATTCGTAGTTAGCACGATGATTAATTTAGAAATGGGAGGTGATCCCATTAACTTAATCTTGGGGCAATTGGGCCCTTGAAAGACCCAAATTGGGCCGAATGGATCAGTCCATTCGGACCCAGATTATTGGCCAAATGTAGCACCGCCTAGGTCGGCGGTGGCACCGCCCAGGGCTCAGTCTCCGAGCTCTGGCTGGGCGGTGCAACCGCCCTAGTCAGGCGGTGGCACCGCTTGAGCTCGGTCTCCGAGCTCTGGCAGGAGGTGCAATTGCCCCTGACAGGAGGTGGCACCACCGCCCAGAGGCTCAGTCTTCGAGCTCTGTCAGGCGATGCAACCGCCCCAATCAGGCGGTGCAACCGCCAGACCCCGAAATTCCGGGAGATGACGGTTTTGAGCTCGAAATTCAAATTAGGTTGGGGCCTATAAATATCCCACCGTTTCAGAAATGAAAGGGCAACCCAAAGGCACCGAAATCCTAATCTTACTCTGTGATTTTTAGAGCTCAAAAGTGTTGTTTGAGTTAAAAGTTCTCCTTCCTCTTTTCTTCCAAGTTCTGATCTTTCAAGAGAGGAGAGAAAATTCTGTAAGGGTTGTCTCCTAAGCTCGTCAAAAGGAGTGAAACTGTAAAAGGGTCGTTGGCCTTCGCCTATTGAAGGAAGGCCTGTAGTGGACGTCGGTGATCTCATCGGTGGAGGAAGCTAGAAGTGGATGTAGGTCAAGATTGACCGAACCACTCTAAAATCGCGGTGCTCTCTAGTTTGCATTTACTTTGAGCATATTATCTTTACTGCAAACCTCCTCAATAGCTTACTGCCTTCTGCGTAAATCAGTTTTATCGTACGAACATCATATTTCAGTTTGCGCTTAAATTCTGATTTTCATCATAACTACAAACTACCTTTATAGATTCACTTTAACTACATCTTGCTTGATCACAAGTTAAAGTGATTTACAAATCGGCTTTTCTACCGAAATCGCTCTTATCGAACAAATGCAGTTTTAATCGTTAAAAGTTTTCCGCTGCACTAATTCACCCCCCCTCTTAGTGCTCTTGATCCTAACAGATGTATCAACAGAAGGCTTCGGGCCATAGATTCGGTCATCAGGCCAAGAAGAGTAGATATTGCACCAAGGATATCGGAGTTGCGGAGTCAACTAGCCGATTAGACAATAGGCCGCAAGAGAGGACGATGCGCCGAAGAATCAGATGAAGTGTCGAGGGACCAATGACATACCGGACAATATGATTAATACTTAGTATTAATTATCTAGATTGAAGTATATTTTTACATATGCAGGATTAACTATGATAGCAAGGCATGAAGCAAAATGAAGTCCCGGAGTCAAGGACGCGACTTTGTTGGGAGTTCGAGAGTTCGTCGGAAGTCCAAACGTTCATCGGAAGTTCTGGCGGAACTAGCCGAGAAGTCTCGAAGCTTGCCAGAGAAGCTCATTGGAACTTACCAAGAACATCATCATTAAGTCAAGGAGCTTGTTGGGAGTCCGTTGGAACATTGCCGAGAGATCATCGGAAGTTCGTTGGAAGATCACCGGAAGCTCATCGGAAGAAACCGAACTTATCTTGCTTAGATTATATCTTAGATTTCGTAATTAGCACATAATTGAATTTGGATTTGGGCCAACCCAATTAGGGGCCAGCTAGGCCCATGTAAGGACTGTGTTGAGCATAATGAGAGGCCCAAACAATGCCCCAAGAGGTGACACCGTCGTGGCACAGTCTTTAAGACTTTGTCAAGTGATTGTATCGCCAGTCTGGGCGGTTATACCACCCCTGGCAGGTTGTAAGGCGGTGGTACCGCTAGTCTGGGTGGTGGCTGTTGGGAAATCATGGGGGGCGACATCATATGCGCAGCGGAAGAACAAGAAAACAAAAATCCCCGATTCCCAAAAAGATGTTCGTCGTCATGCGAAGATTGGTGCGCAAAATCCGCAAAACACAAAACTGCGTATAGAGATTGTGTTACCTAGGGAGATCGTATATCCCTGTTTCCTTGCAGATCCTCAGGAGAGGGTGAAGGAGGTCAAGCGTCCTCCTCTCTAGCGGTGATCCACACAGCAGGGTTGCGACGACGCTCCTCAAAACTCCAGGCCTACTCTGAGGTGGAGAGGGAGAGGAGAATAGGAAGGGCAAGCAAAGACTCTAGCCTATGAGGCTGTGAATCCCTCCTATTTATAGAGATCCCGTGTCAAAACCCTAATGGGTCCTTTCCCTAGTGGGTATTGGATCTGCATCCAATAAGACAAGGGCTCCGTCGGATATCTCATATCCGAACCTCTACTCATCGCAATGCCTACCATATGTGTGTGACCCTCTAGGCCCAATATCGAGCTGGCCGTGAGTCATACCTGTCAGAACTCCTTCTAACTAAGTGAATTATTATCTCTGTAATAATTCACTCGACTCATCGACTACGGAAGTACTAGGCCACTACGCCGTAGTCCCCAGACGATACAGGGGAATCCAATCCATTGGACCTGTCTGTCCTCAGTTACCATGTACCTATAGTCCCTCATCCATCTAATATCCCAGAGACCGTATATCGAGCATGGTGCTGTCAGACCCATACGGTTTCTACTTGAGTCTCGCTCTAATCGGATTCTCCCGGAGAACTCTTTCTCTCTCAACCCGAATGACCCTGGCCAAGGATTTGTCTGAGCAAGAACACATGGGATATTCCTCTCATGATACCGAGAGTGGATGATCCTCTATCGACACTCAATAGCCCTCGTAAGGTCGACTACCACTCCCAATGACCAGCTGTACTAGATCTGGGAACAGCCAAACCTATAAGTCTGGTATCAAAGAGTGGAGCACTCATACAGGACATCCTTGGTGTCTCAAGTCTAAGAACCAGATACACCACTAGGACTACGGAATCGTTGTCTGACAATAAGGCATCATCAACCATCCAGCATTCCGTAAGCGGATCAATCAGTGAACTCATTCTCCAATGAGCACCTGTACTGTATCCCTAGTGTCCCTACACGAGCAGCTATGAGACCAGCTGCATCCATCATATGGACGGGTATACAGCACACCAGTCTATCCGGTTATCACGATGTCCCTCTCGAGTAACCTATGACCGGGATTATTTAGGATATGTGTTTAAAGGTGAATCGATCTCATTATCGTGATCTCATCACGATCCGATTCCCATTGCACAAATCCAAGGACATCACAATACATATGCATTTATGCAATAGTTATAAAGTGATATACGCCAAAAATATAATAAGCAAAAAGATTCTGTATCAAGTCACACGTGCCATCACTCACGTGATTGGCTTGCTGGGCACTTATGACTAGCAATCTCCCACTTGACCTAAAGCCAATCACCTATGTGTCTGATCCCCATCAGACCCCTGTGACGCTCAAAGACAATCTGAGACAATGGCTTTGTTAGTGGATCTGCAATGTTATCTTCGGATGGAACTCTTTCCATTGCTACATCTCCTCGGGTCACGATCTCTCTGATAAGGTGGAACCTCCTCAGAACATGCTTAGATTTCTGATGAGACCTAGGTTCCTTCGCTTGAGCAATTGCCCCGTTGTTGTCGTAATATAGGGAAATCGGCTCCTCACTATCCGGCACGACTCCCAAATCTGTGATGAACTTCTTCAACCAGACTCCCTCCTTTGCTGCATCTGATGCAGCAATGTACTTCGCCTTTGTGGTCGAGTCAGCAGTGGTATCTTGCTTGGAACTCTTCCAGCACACTGCTCCTCCATTCAAGGTGTACACATACCCTGAATTCGACTTGCTATCATCGACATCAGACTGAAAACTTGAGTCAGTGTAGCCTTCAACCTTAAGGCTATTACCTCCATATACTAGTAAAAGATCCTTAGTCCTTCTCAAGTACTTAAGGATACACTTTACTGCTTTCCAGTGCTCCAAGCCTGGATCCGCCTGATACCTGCTCGTGACACTCAGAGCATGCACTATATCAGGCCTAGTACATAGCATGGCATACACGATAGACCCTATTGCTGAGGCATAAGGTATCATATCCATGTTCGCCCTTTCTTCTGGAGTCTTTGGGGACATACTCGTAGAAAGCGATATCCCATGTCTCATCGGTATGAGACCTCTTTTGGAATTTTCCATGCCAAACCTTTTGACAATGGTTTCTATGTACCTGGACTGGGACAAGCCAAGCATCCTCTTGGATCTATCTCTATAGATTCTAATCCCCAAGATATAGGATGCTTCCCCTAAGTCCTTTATGGAGAAGTGTCTAGATAACCAAGTCTTTACTGTGGATAGCATTCCTACGTCATTCCCAATGATGAGGATGTCATCCACATATAACACCAAAAAGGTGATAGCGCTCCCACTTACCTTTCTGTATACACAAGGCTCATCTTCGTTCTTAATGAAGTCATAAGATCTGATTGCCTCATCAAATCTTATGTTCCAACTTCGGGAAGCTTGCTTTAGTCCATAAATGGATCTAAGCAACCTACACACCTTATCTGGGCAGTTCTTGGACACGAATCCCTCAGGTTGCATCATATACACCTCCTCCTCCAGGTTCCCGTTGAGGAATGCGGTTTTCACATCCATCTGCCAGATCTCATAATCATAGTGTGCTGCAATAGCCAATAGAATTCTGATGGATTTTAGCATTGCTACGGGTGAGAAAGTTTCGTCGTAGTCAACACCTTGCCTTTGACGATACCCCTTAGCCACTAGCCTTGCTTTATAGGTCTCTACCTTTCCATCTACTCCGATCTTTTTCTTAAAGATCCACTTGCAACCGATGGGTACAATACCTTCGGGTGCATCAACTAGGTTCCAAACCTTATTGGAGTACATAGAATCCATCTCAGAATTCATGGCTTCTTTCCACTTCCCGGAGTCTATACTCATAATAGCCTCCTCGTAGGTCTGAGGATCAATATTCTCTACATCCTCTGCTCTAATATGTCCCACATATCTCTCAGGAGGATGGGATACTCTATCAGACCTGCGTAAAGTTGAAACTTGTGTATTAGATACCTGAACAGACTCGGGCTGTAGAGTGGTGCTTGAGCTTGGTTCTCCAACCTCGCTCAATTCTATCATTCTCCCACTGTCTCCGTCAAGAATGTGTTCCTTCTCATGGAACACTGCTCTCTTAGCTACAAAGACCTTTTGGTCCTCGAGATGATAGAAGTAATACCCACAAGTTTCCTTGGGGTATCCCACAAATTTACATCGCCCTGTCCTTGATTCTAACTTATCGGGGTTGTGTCTTTTAACATGAGCAGAGCAGCCCCAAATCTTAACTACTTTAAGATCAGGCTTCTTCCCTTTCCATATCTCATATGGTGTAGACACCACCGACTTAGTTGGAACTCTGTTCAGAAGGTAAGCTGCGGTTTCTAGGGCATATCCCCAGAATGAGATGGGTAGGTCAGCAAAACTCATCATGGACCGTACCATATCTAATAATGTACGATTTCTCCTTTCAGAGACACCATTGAGCTGAGGTGTATAAGGAGGTGTCCATTGGGATAATATCCCATGGTCCTTGAGGAAGTGAGTAAACTCTGTACTTAAGTACTCACCTCCTCGATCTGATCGAAGAGTTTTGATACTCTTTCCAGTCTGGTTCTCCACCTCATTCTTATACTCTCTGAATTTCTCAAAGGCCTCGGACTTGTACTTCATTAAGTATACATATCCATACCTTGAGAAATCATCAGTAAATGTAATGAAGTAGGAGTAACCTCCAATGGCATGAGTTGACATGGGTCCACATACATCACTATGTATGAGTTCCAACAACTCAGTGGCTCTCTCTCCAGTTCCACTAAATGGAGAGTTGGTCAGTTTTCCACGAATGCAAGGCTCACAAGTTGCATATGACACATAGTCGAATGGATCTAGATATCCATCATTTAGCAACTTTTGAATCCTTCTTTCATGGATGTGACCTAGCCTACAATGCCACAGGTATGCACTGTTCAACTCATCTCGTTTCCTTTTGGACATATTTATATTCATGATATGTGGAGTGGTGTCTAACATAAATAAACCATTATGCAATGTTCCTTTCGTGATGATCTTATCATCTAATAATATTGAACAACCATTGTTCTCAAAAACAAATTTATATCCACTAACTGTTAAACATGAAATGGAGATAATGTTTTTGATAATAGAAGGAACAAAATAACATGCATCTAATGCAATAAAAGCTCCACTAGGCAGATGTAGGGCGACCTCGCCAACAGCTAATACAGCAACTTTTGCTCCATTACCCATCTTGAGGTCCATCTCGCCTCTCTCTAGTCTCCTAGGCCTTGCCAGAACCTGCAACGAATTACATATATGATAAGCACTACCGGTATCTAATACCCATGTGTTATCATAAGAGTCTGACAAATGGAGACTGATCATGAATGTACCTGAAGCTTCATCAAGCTTTTGTTTCGCCCTTTCTGCAAGGTACTCTTTGCAGTTTCTCTTCCAATGCCCATCTTTACCACAGTGGAAGCACTGGCCTTTGTCCTTTGCTGGGTCTTTCTTAGCAACCTTTGCTTTACCTTGTTTGCCCTTGCCCTTTCCCTTCTTAAGGGACCTTTCTGCTTTCCTTTTCTTTCTGGTCTCACCAGTGTAGAGAACTGGCTTCTCTTTCTTAATAGTACTCTCTGCCTCCCTCAACATATTGAGGAGCTCTGGGAGAGTCACCTCAAGCTTGTTCATATTAAAGTTCATTATGAATTGTGAAAAGGAATCTGGTAGGGACTGAAGCACAATGTCCACACACAAGTTATCCTCTAGGACCATTCCTAGACCTGTGAGTTTCTCTATCCACTCAATCATCTTTAGGACATGGTTCTGAACCGGTGTCCCCTCAGTCATCCTAGCGCGGAAAAGGCTCTTGGATATCTCATATCGTTGAGTCCTTCCCTGTTCCTCAAACAATTTACGGACATGTAGGAGAATGGATCTGGCATCCATCTTTTCATGTTGTCTCTGTAACTCTGGAGTCATAGAGCCCAACATATAGCACTGAGCAAGAGTGGAGTCATCAATGTACTTCACGTAGCGAGCGATCTCATCCTCGCTTGCCCCTTCTTCGGGCGTAGGCATCACTGTATCAAGGACGTACACGATTTTCTCCGCTGTGAGAACAATTCTCAAGTTACGGAGCCAATCCGTATAATTTGGACCAGTGAGGCGGTTGACATCAAGTATGCCACGTAAGGGATTTGAAAGCGACATTTTCTGAAAATAAAGATGTAGCAAAAATGAATAACATGCAGATTTTGCAAGAAATAAACTATCAAGATATGGACTTCTATCTTAATATGCTCCCACTATTTTACTAACGAGTCACGCGACACCCTCAGCATGTGAAACGGAAGTCTTCGGCAGACTTCTAGTGGGGATCAGGATCCAATCAGCGTCTTAGTGTAACCTCGAGGGACTCGACCAATCACACTAAGCCTAAAAGGTAGACAACTCTTACCGATCACAACTCCTTGTGATTCCCGTCCTGTTCGGCCTCCGAATCACCATGGCCTCGAGGGACTCGACCAACCATGATGCTCGGTTAAGTCAACACCTTCGTTACAAGATGAGTCTGATTTGATGATATACCCTCGAGGGACTCGACCAAGCATATCATGCCCTCAGGTCACCGGTGACATCTCTATGTCGTAAGCAAGATAGCGAATCGCGATATAGGTGAGTCTCGAGGGACTCGACCAACTCAACCTACACCGGGATTCGGTTCCTACTCATAACGATGGAAGGCCACGTGGGTCAATCTAATTGCCTCACGTTTACCGACTTAATATTATCGAGAGATGTTTCTATGATTTGGTCTCCTATTATGACATGTCACACATGTACATATTTAATATATATCTACATCGCATGCAAATATATATACATATCTAGTATGTGTATAAGCAATCACACCAGATGATCATGGACCACAACCTAATATGATTAGGCCCGAGCCAGTAGGCCTAATCACTCACATCAAGATCTATGTGTGCAACGGTGCATCTCCATGCCTTGTGATCGTCCATCTCGTCCTCGTTGGTTCCGTCGACATCTTGATGCATCTTCATGCATCACGATCGTCCGTCTCGTGGGTCCCGCTATGGCTTCCACGCTCCCGCTGCGCCTCCTCATGTGATTACAACTTAATCATAGGCACGCAGGCCCGACAATAAACGAGAAATATAATGGAGGTTCGCAGACCTCAATAATAATAATCACAAGTACACACATCACACGGTCCATGATCATCCGTCCACTCATCATACATCACATGTATAAATAATCGTCATTATGTAGGACTACTAGATAATAAAAATAATAATCAACTAAACCTTTTAATTAATTAATATTTTCTGAAATCAGGGATATATAGGGAATTTCTCAATTCCTAAGGGTATTTTCGTAATTTGGACAAAAGACAGAAACTGGAATTTCTCAAATTCCGAGGGGCAAAACTGTCTTTTGCCCAGAAAACCCTAATATCCTACTGCCCTTTGCTGCTGCCGTTGCCGCCGCCACCCTGCTGGCGGCGGCCTGTGCGGCGAGGGGCGGGGCGCTGCCCTCGCCTGAAGCGGCACGCCCGCTGGCGGCGCTGCCGCTGCAGGTGGGCGCCCCCGCGGGCGTCGCCACCTCCGCGGGCAGTTCTGCCGGCGAGGCAGCGCCCGCAGGCGGTGCTGCCTCGCTGGCGGCTGCCCCTGCGGGGTTTTTGCCCGTGGGAGCAGCGGCCACAGGCGCCGCTGCCCTGCGGTGCCTCAGCCCGCGCTGCTGCCCCGCGGCGCCTCTACCCGCGGGCTCAGCGGCCGCAGGCGCCTCTACCCGCGGGCTGCCAGCCCCGCCGGCCGCAAGCCTGCTGCAAGCAGACCACCGGCCGGCTGCTGCAGGCACAGCGCTTGCGCATGCGCCGGCGCTGTGCTGCCTGGCTGCGGCTGCGGCTGCCGCTGCAGGTGGCTGCAGGCATGCAGATCGAGGGCAGCAACTGTTGCTGCCCTTCCTCGCTTTTGCGTCAACGATTTTGACGTCAAAATTCTTCCTAAACACAACACACGCAGTTCAAAACCAATCATTCGCACGAACAACCTGGCTCTGATACCACTGTTGGGAAATCATGGGGGGCGACATCATATGCGCAGCGGAAGAACAAGAAAACAAAAATCCCCGATTCCCAAAAAGATGTTCGTCGTCATGCGAAGATTGGTGCGCAAAATCCGCAAAACACAAAACTGCGTATAGAGATTGTGTTACCTAGGGAGATCGTATATCCCTGTTTCCTTGCAGATCCTCAGGAGAGGGTGAAGGAGGTCAAGCGTCCTCCTCTCTAGCGGTGATCCACACAGCAGGGTTGCGACGACGCTCCTCAAAACTCCAGGCCTACTCTGAGGTGGAGAGGGAGAGGAGAATAGGAAGGGCAAGCAAAGACTCTAGCCTATGAGGCTGTGAATCCCTCCTATTTATAGAGATCCCGTGTCAAAACCCTAATGGGTCCTTTCCCTAGTGGGTATTGGATCTGCATCCAATAAGACAAGGGCTCCGTCGGATATCTCATATCCGAACCTCTACTCATCGCAATGCCTACCATATGTGTGTGACCCTCTAGGCCCAATATCGAGCTGGCCGTGAGTCATACCTGTCAGAACTCCTTCTAACTAAGTGAATTATTATCTCTGTAATAATTCACTCGACTCATCGACTACGGAAGTACTAGGCCACTACGCCGTAGTCCCCAGACGATACAGGGGAATCCAATCCATTGGACCTGTCTGTCCTCAGTTACCATGTACCTATAGTCCCTCATCCATCTAATATCCCAGAGACCGTATATCGAGCATGGTGCTGTCAGACCCATACGGTTTCTACTTGAGTCTCGCTCTAATCGGATTCTCCCGGAGAACTCTTTCTCTCTCAACCCGAATGACCCTGGCCAGGGATTTGTCTGAGCAAGAACACATGGGATATTCCTCTCATGATACCGAGAGTGGATGATCCTCTATCGACACTCAATAGCCCTCGTAAGGTCGACTACCACTCCCAATGACCAGCTGTACTAGATCTGGGAACAGCCAAACCTATAAGTCTGGTATCAAAGAGTGGAGCACTCATACAGGACATCCTTGGTGTCTCAAGTCTAAGAACCAGATACACCACTAGGACTACGGAATCGTTGTCTGACAATAAGGCATCATCAACCATCCAGCATTCCGTAAGCGGATCAATCAGTGAACTCATTCTCCAATGAGCACCTGTACTGTATCCCTAGTGTCCCTACACGAGCAGCTATGAGACCAGCTGCATCCATCATATGGACGGGTATACAGCACACCAGTCTATCCGGTTATCACGATGTCCCTCTCGAGTAACCTATGACCGGGATTATTTAGGATATGTGTTTAAAGGTGAATCGATCTCATTATCGTGATCTCATCACGATCCGATTCCCATTGCACAAATCCAAGGACATCACAATACATATGCATTTATGCAATAGTTATAAAGTGATATACGCCAAAAATATAATAAGCAAAAGGTTCTGTATCAAGTCACACGTGCCATCACTCACGTGATTGGCTTGCTGGGCACTTATGACTAGCAGTGGCACCACCCAAGATAGCCCCCTAGGCGGTGGTACCACCGGTACCGCCCAATGCAGTGTTAGTGTCAGTGTCAGACTGACACTGACAGTGGTACCGCTCGTGCCTCGGAAACCCAGGATGAGATGTTTTTAGGCTCCAAGTTTGAATTAACTTGAAGCCTATAAATGTTGAATCTCGTATTTTGATGATGAAACTACTTGATATATTTTTATGATTTAATCTGCATTTTGAGTGACGCAGGATGCCTCGAGAAGGATGAGACAATTAAAGCAGGAAAATCATGTTGTGCCGGAGGAACATGTCAGAAGATTGGACGTCGGGCCGGTGGATCGGTCGACGTATCGACAGAAGGCTTCGGGTCGTGGACTCGGGCATCGGGCCAAGAAGAGCGGGTATTGTGCCAAGGATATCGGAGTTGCGGAGCCAACTGGCCGATTGGGCAATAGGCCGCAGGAAAGGACGATGCGCCGAAGAATCGGACGAAGCGTCGAGGGACCAATGACATGCCAGACAACTTGGTTAATTGCTTAGGATTAATTGTCTCGATCGAAGTTTTTTTTACATGTGCAGGATTAACTACGATGAAAGTAAGACATGCAGTAGGAGTTGCGCCGGAGTCAAGACAATGATCACGTTGGGAGTTCGAGAGTTCAACGGAAGTTCGGATAGTCGTCGGAGGTTCTACGGGAACAAATCCGAGAAGTCCATAAGCTTGCCAAAGAAGCTCGTCGGAACTCGCCAAGTGGATCGTCGCAAGTCCAGGAGTTTGCCGGAAGTCCGCAGGAGCATCACCGAAGGTTCATCGGATGATCGACGAAAGTTCGCCGGAAGCTCGCCGTAAGAAGCGATTGACGTACCGGAGCAAGTTGCAGTAAATGTCTTAGGAAATAATCGTAGTTAGCACAATGATTAAGTTAGAAATGGGAGGTGATCCCATTAACTTAATCTTGGGGCAATCGGGCCCCTGAAAGACCCAAATTGGGCCGAATGAATCAACCCATTCGGACCTGAAATAGTGCTAGGAGGTAGCACCGCTGGGGTAGGAGGTAGCACCACCCAGGAGGTAGTCTCCGAGCGAGACTGGGCGGTGCAACCGCCCCAGTCAAGAGGTTGCACCGCCTGAGCTCAGTCTTCGAGCTCTGGCAGGAGATGCAACCGCCCCTGACAAGAGGTGGCACCGCCTGAGCTCAGTCTTCGAGCTCTGCCAAGCTGACACGGACTTAGCTGGTTTTGCCTAAGTCGTGCGGCACCCTCGCGCGTCCGTCCGCAAAGGTCAGCGTCCCCGAAGCCTCCCATTGTCCCTTAGGACCAACCAAAGAGAGAACGGGCTAAAGAGAATGCCTCAATCGGGATCTACAAGCAAATATGTCCGAAAAACACTTCATAGACATTGCAAATTACAAACAGACTTTACAAGCTCTGAACAGTGGCACAACAAAGGGTAAAATGGTCCATTACAGACCGAAAAGCTCTCACACGTGTCCACATGACACAACCTTTATTTACAAGCCTAAAGAGGCCACCACCCAACTAAAATGGGACTTATAAGCCTTCGGCTGCCCCTCTACACGCTGTACAAGGCATGAACATGACAACAGACACAAACATATATAAGCATTACATCAAACGTCCTGTTTCAATGTTTGTCCGTGACAAAGCGGTGCAACCGCCTCAGTCAGGAGGTGCAACCGCCTAAGCTCAGTCTTCGAGCTCTGGTAGGAGGTGCAACCACCCCTGACAGGAGGTGGCACCGCCCAGAGGCTCAGTCTTCGAGCTCTGCCAAGCGGTGCAACCGCTCTAGTCAGGAGGTGCAACCGCCTGATCCTGGAATTCTGGGAATTGACAGTTTTGAGCTCCAAATTTGAACTGGGTTGGGGCCTATAAATACCCTACCCATTCAGCACTGAAAGAGCACAGACACACACCGAAATCTTGATCTTTTTCTGTGATTCTTAGAGCTCAAAATTGTTGTAAAGGCCAAAAGTTCTTCTCCCTCTTTTCTTCCAAGTTCTGAGTTGTAAAGAGAGGAGAGAAAATTCTATAAGGGTTGTCCCCTAAGCCCGTCAAAAAGAGTGAAACTGTAAAAGGGTGGCTGGCCTTCGCCTATTGAAGAAAGGCCTCTAGTTGACGTCGGTGGAGGAAGCCAAAAGTGGAGTAGGTCAAGATTGACCGAACCACTCTAAATCTCGGTTTGCATTTACTTTGAGCATTTAATCTTTACTGCAAACCTCCTAAATAGCTACTACCTTCTGCGCTTTTACGAACGAGTTTCTAAGTTCAAAGCTTTCCGAATCTGCGTTTAGACATAAATCGGCTTTTTCGTACGATCATTACATTTCAATTTACGTTTACGTTTTGATTTCAATCATAACTGCAAACTGCCTTCTGCACATTTATAAAACGTATCTCAAAGTTCAGTATCCTCAAAATTGGCATTTAGACGTAAACCGATTTTATCGTACGAACGTCGCATTTCAGTTTGCGCTTGCATTCTGATTTTTATCATAAACTGTAAACTGCCTTCATAGATTTACTTTAATGTCATCTTGCTTAATCTTAAGGTAAAGTAATCTTAGAATCGGCTTTTACATCGAAATCATTTTTATCAAACGAACGCAGTTTCGTTTTAATCGCAGAAAGTTTTCCGCTGCACTAATTCACCCCCCCCCCCTCTTAGTGCTCTTGATCCTAACAATTGGTATCAGAGCCCGGTATTTCTCATTTCGGATTTACACCCGAGAGAAATGACTCTTCAAGACGGCTTATCGGTTGTTCGTCCACCGTTGTTTAACGGATTGGACTACACTTATTGGAAAACTCGAATGAGAGTTTTCTTGATTTCTATGAATCTGGATTTATGGAATATCATTGAAAATGATTTTCAACTTCCCTCTAAACCGATGAACAAATGGTCGGATTTGGAGAAGAAGTATTTTTCTTTAAACGCAAAGGCTATGAATGCCTTATTTTGCGCTTTGGACAAAAATGAGTTCAATCGGATTTCTACGTGCGAAACGGCTTTTGACATTTGGCGAACACTTGAAATCACGCACGAGGGAACTAGTAGAGTTAAAGACTCGAAAGTTAACTTTTTATTGCATGATTTTGAGCTTTTTCGAATGCAACCAAGCGAGACTATAGGCGACATGTACACTCGTTTCATGGACGTCGTCAATAGTTTAAGAGCTCTTGGAAAATGTTTTTCGGATTTTGAACTCGTAAACAAGATTTTGCGTTCTCTTTCTAAGAAGTGGGATTCAAAAGTAACTGCAATACAAGAAGCTAAAAACCTAAACAACTTACCACTTGAAGAACTAATTGGTTCGTTGATGACATATGAAATGGTGCACAATGCACATGATGAACATGTTGAACACAATCACCTTCCAAAGAACAGGAAGGATTTGGAACTCCGGACAAATGAATGCCACTTGAGCGATGACTCAAGTGATGAGGACAATGATGAACTTTAACTTCGACCACTAAATCTTAATAAGTTTATTAAACAAAAATCTAAAATAGACAATGAACTTGAATGAAAAAAGAGGCCAAAGAAGAGGAAGGCAACCAAGGATGAATCAAAAACTTCCAAAGTTGAAACGGCGAATTAGGCTTTGATGGGCTTCGACTACAAGGTAAGTAACTCAACTCTCTTGAATTATTTCGAAATTACATGATGCTCTTCATAATACATTTTCTTTTTAAAATAGAATTAATTTTCTTGAAAATTACATGTTAAAAAAAAAAAATATGATGAAAATGCAACATTTATGATCATGCTAGTAGTTTTGAAAATAATCATGAAAAATACATATTTTATGATAAACAAACAAAATGATTGAAAATATGAAATCATGCTTGATGATATAATGATGTTTTAATACCATGATTTTATTCTATGCATGAGATTTTAAAATTCGTGTTTATTGGTTTTATAATTATGGATGATGAATCTTGCGATTTTCGATTTTCACGGTAATGAAAGTGCCTTATTGATCTTTGTCGTAATAAAACTTGTACTTTCAATTTTAAAACATGCTATATGTTTGGCATAGATGAAATAAAATCATATGAACTAAAACAACTAAAAAGAGAAAAGTATTTTTCTTGAAAATTTATTTTTCTCTACCGTATTGACTTTTTCACTAAGAGATCAATAAAATTATCTATACCATTTTGAATCTCTTGAAAGTAATGTTGAGATTTTGATGATGTGTTCTTATTGAAATTTATTGAAATGAATCGTGATTTCTTGGAATTATAACTTAAGAATTCTTTATATAAATCAAAATAACTTATTGTGATTCTTTCTTTTTGCTATTTGAGTTATCTAAAAAGAATCATAATATGTCTCTTAATATTCATAATTTGTCTACATGATTCGTAAATCTCATTACCAACTCTTCTTGATATTCCTTATGTGATGATATGAATACATGAAATATTCATTAATTTATTTTGATGTATACAAATGAAAAGTTATGATCATGCATGGTAAGATATAATTTGACAAAATTGATACCATCATGATATGAAGCATTTATGATTTGCAATGATGCATGCAATACTTGAGCTTTTTAATTATGATGTGATGTATTGCATATGATGTAAATCATGATTTAAAATGCTATGAGTTGTTACTAAAATGATGTATGTTGATTTAATGTCATGAATACTCTAAATGATGAATGTTTTGTATCATGATCAAAATGTTGATAAATAGTTAAAAATTTAAGTATCATGTATGATATGCTCATAATATTGATTGATTTATTCAGTATCATGCATGAATGAAATATAAGGTTTTTGAAATTGTGAATGTTCGAATTTGAAAATATAATGATGCACAAATAAGATTGAAACCTTCCCTTGTCATGATTTAGAAATTAATGTAAAGGGTCTTCCCTTCTCTTTCCCAATGACATAGGGGGAGAAAGAGTTGCTAATGTGCATATCTCAAAGAGAAAATTGCTAGCTTTCGTGTCTTAAAATGTTGAAAAGTTTTTTTGCTAGCTTGTATATTGTAAACTTGCTATCGTACTATTATGATGATGAGCATGTCTTATCTTCATAATTGTATTTGAAAAACTATGGCAAAAATATGTCCGAATGATTGAACTTGTTAAAATTAATTTTCGGACTTTCTTGATTGAATGATCAAATCACTCGACTGCCATGATGATTTTACACAATTACATGCCCTAATAATAGGTTGGAAATTATGTGCTTTGGATACAAAAATTTTCATGATAATAAGCAAGTTTTGTCCTCATGATTGTATTTGAAAATCAATAGCATAGCCTTGTCCGAATGCATGAAAGTGTTAATTTCATTTTCGGATTCTCTTAACTATTGGCATCTTAACAATTGGATTTTTGAATTATCCTCTTTCAGACTTAATAAGCATATGTTATATCAAGTTTAATTCATATCATTAATTTTTGACATATGGAATCAATCAGCAAATACATCTCTTATACACTTATCATGTGAACAATATTTTGTTTTGAGAAATGGATTTGATGAAATGATTCCTGCTTATAAATTCCTTCTTGAAAAAGGAAGTCATTTTTACGTACAAGGATTTGATACATATCTTGATACTTGTAAAAATGAAGCGTGCTTTAATATCTTATCGATTTTAACTTCATTTGAGGAAGCTCAGAAATAACTTTCCTCCGTCATGCAAAAAGAAAATAACAAATAAAATGAAAAAAATTTTCAAAGCTATCTCCATGTCATGTTTTCCTTGAAATGTTTGAATATTTGGTATCTTATCACTTTTTGTTGAAAAATGACATGAACCTGCTTATGGCATCGCACTTATATTTAAAATTTGCTTATATCATTCTCCTTTTTGTTGATGACAAAAGGGGAGAAATATATGAATTGATGCTATGAACACTGATGCTATGATTGCCAAATTTGCATTATGTCATGTCTGCATCATGTGTTAAGATGTCAAGAACTTGTATCGTAATTTTACGCGTTGATATCTTACCATGTGATGAAATGCTACAATTGATAAACACTTGAAATGTTTGCGTTATGATATCAAAAGCTTACATCGCAATTTTACATGTTGATATTTGATAATAGCAAACTTGCATGATGATAAAACTTGATATTATGTTTTTCATGCAATGAGTTGAACTAATATCACAGACGCTTGATTGTGGTACTTCTCCTTTTTGTTGATGACAAAGAGGGAGAAGTATGATGTTATGCATAAATTTATGCATAAGTTCATGATGACGTGTTGCAAGTATTCATGATGAATATTGCAATGACTTGAATTCAATTTGAATTCAAGGTTTTATCAATATGGCATATTGATAGGGGGAGTTTGTTTAAACTTCGGGAGTTAAGTTTAACTCCGTCATCTAAGTGGTTGTTATCATCAAAAAGGGGGAGATTGTTGAATCTCGTATTTTGATGATGAAACTAATTGATATATGTTTATGATTTAATCTGCATTTTGAGTGACGCAGGATGCCTCGATCAGGATGAGACAATTAAAGCAGGAAAATCATGTTGTGCCGGAGGATCATGTCAGAAGATTGGACGTCGGGCCGGTGGATCGGTCGACGTATCGATAGAAGGCTTCGGGCCGTGGACTCGGGCATCGGGCCAAGAAGAGCGGGTATTGTGCCAAGGATATCGGAGTTGCGGAGCCAACTGGCCGAATGGGCAATAGGCCGCAGGAAAGGACGATGCGCCGAAGAATCGGACGAAGCGTCGAGGGACCAATGACATGCCGGACAACTTGGTTAATTGCCTAGGATTAATTGTCTCGATCAAAGTTTTGTTTACATGTGCAGGATTAACTATGATGAAAGTAAGACATGCAGTAGGAGTTGCGTCGGAGTCAAGACAATGATCACGTTGGGAGTTCGAGAGTTCGACGGAAGTTCGGATAGTCGTCGGAGGTTCTGCGGGAACAAATCCGTGAAGTCCATAAGCTTGCCAAAGAAGCTCGTCGGAACTCGCCAAGTGGATCGTTGCAAGTCCAGGAGTTTGCCGGAAGTCCGTAGGAGCATCACCGAGGGTTCATCGGATGATCGACGAAAGTTCGCCGGAAGCTCGTCGGAAGAAGCGATTGATGTACCGAAGCAAGTTACAGTAAATGTCTTAGGAAATAATCGTAGTTAGTATAATGATTAAGTTAGAAATGGGAGGTGATCCTATTAACTTAATCTTGGGGCAATCTGGCCCCTGAAAGACCAAAATTGGGCCGAATGAATCAACCCATTCGGACCTGAAATAGTGCTAGGAGGTAGCACCGCCAGGGTAGGAGGTAGCACAGCCGAGGAGGCAGTCTCCGAGCGAGACTGGGCGGTGCAACCGCCCTAGTCAGGAGGTTGCACCGCCTGAGCTCAGTCTTCGATCTCTGGCAGGAGGTGCAACCGCCCCTGACAGGAGGTGGCACCGCTTGAGCTCAGTCTTCGAGCTCTGCCAAGCGGTGCAACTGCCTCAGTCAGGAGGTGCAACCGCCTGAGCTCAGTCTTCGAGCTTTGGCAGGAGGTGCAACCGCCCCTGACAGGAGGTGGCACCGCCCAAAGGCTCAGTCTTCGAGCTCTGCCAAGCGGTGCAACCGCTCCAGTCAGGAGGTGCAACCGCCTGATCCCGGAATTCCGAGAATTGACAGTTTTGAGCTCCAAATTTGAACTGGGTTGGGGTCTATAAATACCCCACCCATTCAGCACTGAAAGAGCACAGACACACACCGAAATCTTGATCTTTTTCTGTGATTCTTAGAGCTCAAAATTGTTGTAAAGGCCAAAAGTTCTTCTCCCTCTTTTCTTCCAAGTTCTGAGTTGTAAAGAGAGGAGAGAAAATTCTATAAGGGTTGTCTCCTAAGCCCGTCAAAAGGAGTGAAACTGTAAAAGGGTGGTTGGCCTTCGCCGATTGAAGAAAGGTCTCTAGTTGACGTCGGTGGAGGAAGCCAAAAGTGGAGTAGGTCAAGATTGACCGAACCACTCTAAATCTCGGTTTGCATTTACTTTGAGCATTTAATCTTTACTGCAAACCTCCTAAATAGCTACTGCCTTCTGCGCTTTTACGAACGAGTTTCTAAGTTCAAAGCTTTCCGAATCTGCGTTTAGACGTAAATCGGCTTTTTCGTACGATCATTACATTTCAATTTACTTTTACGTTTTGATTTCAATCATAACTGCAAACTGCCTTCTGCACATTTATAAAACGTATCTCAAAGTTCAGTATCCTCAAAATTGGCATTTAGACGTAAACCGATTTTATCGTACGAACGTCGCATTTCAGTTTGCGCTTGCATTCTGATTTTTATCATAAACTGTAAACTGCCTTCATAGATTTACTTTAATGTCATCTCGCTTAATCTTAAGGTAAAGTAATCTTAGAATCGGCTTTTACATCGAAATCATTTTTATCAAACGAACGCAGTTTCGTTTTAATCGTAGAAAGTTTTCCGCTGCACTAATTCACCCCCCCCCCTCTTAGTGCTCTTGATCCTAACAATTGGTATCAGAGCCCGGTATTTCTCATTTCGGATTTACACCCGAAAGAAATGGCTCTTCAAGAGGGCTTATCGGTTGTTCGTCCACCGTTGTTTAACGGATTGGACTACACTTATTGGAAAACTCGAATGAGAGTTTTCTTGATTTCTATGAATCTGGATTTATGGAATATCATTGAAAATGATTTTCAACTTCCCTCTAAACCGATGAACAAATGGTCGGATTTGGAGAAGAAGTATTTTTCTTTAAACGCAAAGGCTATGAATGCCTTATTTTGCGCTTTGGACAAAAATGAGTTCAATCGGATTTCTACGTGCGAAACGGCTTTTGACATTTGGCGAACACTTGAAATCACGCACGAGGGAACTAGTAGAGTCAAAGACTCGAAAGTTAACTTTTTATTGTATGATTTTGAGCTTTTTCGAATGCAACCAAGCGAGACTATAGGCGACATGTACACTCGTTTCATGGACGTCGTCAATAGTTTAAGAGCTCTTGGAAAATGTTTTTCGGATTTTGAACTCGTAAACAAGATTTTGCGTTCTCTTTCTAAGAAGTGAGATTCAAAAGTAACTGCAATACAAGAAGCTAAAAACCTAAACAACTTACCACTTGAAGAACTAATTGGTTCGTTGATGACATATGAAATGATGCACAATGCACATGATGAACATGTTGAACACAATCACCTTCCAAAGAACAGGAAGGATTTGGAACTCCGGACAAATGAATGCCACTTGAGCGATGACTCAAGTGATAAGGACAATGATGAACTTGAACTTCGACCACTAAATCTTAATAAGTTTATTAAACAAAAATCTAAAATAGACAATGAACTTGAATGAAAAAAGAGGCCAAAGAAGAGGAAGGCAACCAAGGATGAATCAAAAACTTCCAAAGGTGAAACGGCGAATTAGGCTTTGATGGGCTTCGACTACAAGGTAAGTAACTCAACTCTCTTGAATTATTTCGAAATTACATGATGCTCTTCATAATACATTTTCTTTTTAATATAGAATTAATTTTCTTGAAAATTACATGTTAAAAAAAAAATATGATGAAAATGCAAAATTTATGATCATGCTAGTAGTTTTGAAAATAATCATGAAAAATACATATTTTATGATAAACAAACAAAATGATTGAAAATATGAAATCATGCTTGATGATATAATGATGTTTTAATACCATGATTTTATTCTATGCATGAGATTTTAAAATTCGTGTTTATTGGTTTTATAATTATGGATGATGAATCTTGCGATTTTCGATTTTCACGGTAATGAAAGTGCCTTATTGATCTTTGTCGTAATAAAACTTGTACTTTCAATTTTAAAACATGCTATATGTTTGGCATAGATGAAATAAAATCATATGAACTAAAACAACTAAAAAGAGAAAAGTATTTTTCTTGAAAATTTATTTTTCTCTACCGTATTGACTTTTTCACTAAGAGATCAATAAAATTATCTATACCATTTTGAATCTCTTGAAAGTAATGTTGAGATTTTGATGATGTGTTCTTATTGAAATTTATTGAAATGAATCGTGATTTCTTGGAATTATAACTTAAGAATTCTTTATATAAATCAAAATAACTTATTGAGATTCTTTCTTTTTGCTATTTGAGTTATCTAAAAAGAATCATAATATGTCTCTTAATATTCATAATTTGTCTATATGATTCGTAAATCTCATTACCAACTCTTCTTGATATTCCTTATGTGATGATATGAATACATGAAATATTCATTAATTTATTTTGATGTATACAAATGAAAAGTTATGATCATGCATGGTAAGATATAATTTGACAAAATTGATACCATCATGATATGAAGCATTTATGATTTGCAATGATGCATGCAATACTTGAGCTTTTTAATTATGATGTGATGTATTGCATATGATGTAAATCATGATTTAAAATGCTATGAGTTGTTACTAAAATGATGTATGTTGATTTAATGTCATGAATACTCTAAATGATGAATGTTTTGTATCATGATCAAAATGTTGATAAATAGTTAAAAATTTAAGTATCATGTATGATATGCTCATAATATTGATTGATTTATTCAGTATCATGCATGAATGAAATATAAGGTTTTTGAAATTGTGAATGTTCGAATTTGAAAATATAATGATGCACAAATAAGATTGAAACCTTCCCTTGTCATGATTTAGAAATTAATGTAAAGGGTCTTCCCTTCTCTTTCCCAATGACATAGGGGGAGAAAGAGTTGCTAATGTGCATATCTCAAAGAGAAAATTGCTAGCTTTCGTGTCTTAAAATGTTGAAAAGTTTTTTTGCTAGCTTGTATATTGTAAACTTGCTATCGTACTATTATGATGATGAGCATGTCTTATCTTCATAATTGTATTTGAAAAACTATGGCAAAAATATGTCCGAATGATTGAACTTGTTAAAATTAATTTTCGGACTTTCTTGATTGAATGATCAAATCACTCGACTGCCATGATGATTTTACACAATTACATGCCCTAATAATAGGTTGGAAATTATGTGCTTTGGATACAAAAATTTTCATGATAATAAGCAAGTTTTGTCCTCATGATTGTATTTGAAAATCAATAGCATAGCCTTGTCCGAATGCATGAAAGTGTTAATTTCATTTTCGGATTCTCTTAACTATTGGCATCTTAACAATTGGATTTTTGAATTATCCTCTTTCAGACTTAATAAGCATATGTTATATCAAGTTTAATTCATATCATTAATTTTTGACATATGGAATCAATCAGCAAATACATCTCTTATACACTTATCATGTAAACAATATTTTGTTTTGAGAAATGGATTTGATGAAATGATTCATGCTTATAAATTCCTTCTTGAAAAAGGAAGTCATTTTTACGTACAAGGATTTGATACATATCTTGATACTTGTAAAAATGAAGCGTGCTTTAATATCTTATCGATTTTAACTTCATTTGAGGAAGCTCAGAAATAACTTTCCTCCGTCATGCAAAAAGAAAATAACAAATAAAATGAAAAAAAATTTTCAAAGCTATCTCCATGTCATGTTTTCCTTGAAATGTTTGAATATTTGGTATCTTATCACTTTTTGTTGAAAAATGACATGAACCTGCTTATGGCATCGCACTTATATTTAAAATTTGCTTATATCATTCTCCTTTTTGTTGATGACAAAAGGGGAGAAATATATGAATTGATGCTATGAACACTGATGCTATGATTGCCAAATTTGCATTATGCCATGTCTGCATCATGTGTTAAGATGTCAAGAACTTGTATCGTAATTTTACGCGTTGATATCTTACCATGTGATGAAATGCTACAATTGATAAACACTTGAAATGTTTGCGTTATGATATCAAAAGCTTACATCGCAATTTTACATGTTGATATTTGATAATAGCAAACTTGCATGATGATAAAGCTTGATATTATGTTTTTCATGCAATGAGTTGAACTAATATCACAGACGCTTGATTGTGGTACTTCTCCTTTTTGTTGATGACAAAGAGGGAGAAGTATGATGTTATGCATAAATTTATGCATAAGTTCATGATGACGTGTTGCAAGTATTCATGATGAATATTGCAATGACTTGAATTCAGTTTGAATTCAAGGTTTTATCAATATGGCATATTGATAGGGGGAGTTTGTTTAAACTTCGGGAGTTAAGTTTAACTGCGTCATCTAAGTGATTGTCATCATCAAAAAGGGGGAGATTGTTGAATCTCGTATTTTGATGATGAAACTAATTGATATATGTTTATGATTTAATCTGCATTTTGAGTGACGCAGGATGCCTCGATCAGGATGAGACAATTAAAACAGGAAAATCATGTTGTGCCGGAGGAACAAGTCATAAGATTGGACGTCGGGCCGGTGGATCGGTCGACGTATCGATAGAAGGCTTCGGGCCGTGGACTCGGGCATCGGGCCAAGAAGAGCGGGTATTGTGCCAAGGATATCGGAGTTGCGGAGCCAACTGGCCGATTGGGTAATAGGCCGCAGGAAAGGACGATGCGCCGAAGAATCGGACGAAGCGTCGAGGGACCAATGACATGCCGGACAACTTGGTTAATTGCCTAGGATTAATTGTCTCGATCAAAGTTTTGTTTACATGTGCAGGATTAACTATGTTGAAAGTAAGACATGCAGTAGGAGTTGCGTCGGAGTCAAGACAATGATCACGTTGGGAGTTCGAGAGTTCGACGGAAGTTCAGATAGTCGTCGGAGGTTCTGCGGGAACAAATCCGAGAAGTCCATAAGCTTGCCAAAGAAGCTCGTCGGAACTCGCCAAGTGGATCGTCGCAAGTCCAGAAGTTTGCCGGAAGTCCGTAGGAGCATCACCGAGGGTTCATCGGATGATCGACGAAAGTTCGCCGGAAGCTCGTCGGAAGAAGCGATTGATGTACCGAAGCAAGTTACAGTAAATGTCTTAGGAAATAATCGTAGTTAGTATAATGATTAAGTTAGAAATGGGAGGTGATCCCATTAACTTAATCTTGGGGCAATCTGGCCCCTGAAAGACCAAAATTGGGCCGAATGAATCAACCCATTCGGACCTGAAATAGTGCTAGGAGGTAGCACCGCCCAGGAGGCAGTCTCCGAGCGAGACTGGGCGGTGCAACCGCCCTAGTCAGGAGGTTGCACCGCCTGAGCTCAGTCTTCGAGCTCTGGCAGGAGGTGCAACCGCCCCTGACAGGAGGTGGCACCGCCTGAGCTCAGTCTTCGAGCTCTGCCAAGCGGTGCAACTGCCTCAGTCAGGAGGTGCAACCGCCTGAGCTCAGTCTTCGAGCTTTGGCAGGAGGTGCAACCGCCCCTGACAGGAGGTGGCACGCCCAAAGGCTCAGTCTTCGAGCTCTGCCAAGCGGTGCAACCGCTCCAGTCAGGAGGTGCAACCGCCTAATCCCGGAATTCCGAGAATTGACAGTTTTGAGCTCCAAATTTGAACTGGGTTGGGGCCTATAAATACCCCACCCATTCAGCACTGAAAGAGCACAGACACACACCGAAATCTTGATCTTTTTCTGTGATTCTTAGAGCTCAAAATTGTTGTAAAGGCCAAAAGTTCTTCTCCCTCTTTTCTTCCAAGTTCTGAGTTGTAAAGAGAGGAGAGAAAATTCTGTAAGGGTTGTCTCCTAAGCCCGTCAAAAGGAGTGAAACTGTAAAAGGGTGGTTGGCCTTCCCCTATTGAAGGAAGGCCTCTAGTTGACGTCGGTGGAGGAAGCCAAAAGTGGAGTAGGTCAAGATTGACCGAACCACTCTAAATCTCGGTTTGTATTTACTTTGAGCATTTTATCTTTACTGCAAACCTCCTAAATAGCTACTGCCTTCTGCGCTTTTACGAACGAGTTTCTAAGTTTAGAGCTTTCCGAATATGCGTTTAGACGTAAATCGGCTTTTTCATATGATCATTACATTTCAGTTTATGTTTACATTTTGATTTCAATCATAACTGCAAACTGCCTTCTGCGCATTTATAAAACGTATCTCAAAGTTCAGTATCCTCAAAATTGGCATTTAGACGTAAACCGATTTTATCGTACGAACGTCGCATTTCAGTTTGCGCTTGCATTCTGATTTTCATCATAAACTGCAAACTGCCTTCATAGATTTACTTTAACGTCATCTCGCTTAATCATAAGTTAAAGTAATCTTAGAATCGGCTTTTACATCGAAATCGTTTTTATCAAACGAACGCAGTTTCGTTTTAATCGTTGAAAGTTTTCCGCTGCACTAATTCACCCCCCCCCTCTTAGTGCTCTTGATCCTAACAATAAATACCCCTCTTATCCTTGGTTAAAGCACACAAGCTCAGAATATTCAAAAATGAGAAAATGCTATTGCAATCTCTTTAGAAATTATCTCCTCCACTCTAAGTTTAGAATTCTGTAAAAGGAATGTGAGTGCTTGTAAGAGTTGTCTTCTAAACCTGTAAAAATAAGAAGAGGGGTGTAAAAGGTGGTTGGTCTTCGCCTATTGAAGAAAGACCTCTAGTGGACGTCGGTGGCCTCGTCGGAGGAGGAAGTCGAAAGTGGATGTAGGTCACGTTGACCGAACTACTCTAAAATATGGTTTGCATTTCTATTGCTATCATTTACATACTACAAACTACTTTACTTACTCACTACGCTTCCATATACTTTTAAGTTAAGTTTCCGAAATCGTTTTCAACGTAAATAGATTTTATCGTACGAAAGTTTTTGAAGACATGATTTTTCTGCTACACTAATTCATCCCCCCTCTTAGTGCTGACCCTGAGCCTAACAACTTGTAAGGGTTATCTTCTAAACCCAGTAAAAGGAGAGAGAGAACTGTAAAAGGTGATTGATCTTCACCTATTGAAGAAAGGCCATTAGTGGACGCCAATGACCTCGACGGAGGAGGAATCTGAAAGTGGATGTAGGTCACAATGATCGAACCACACTAAATTCTGGTTTGCATTTCATCTTGAGCAATTTACCTTTCTTGCAAACTACTTTACCTTCTTACTGCCTTCTCTTCGCTCCAATATGCTTTCAAGTTAAAATCTTTATGAAATGATTTCGTCGGAATCGGGTTTAATTGAAATGAAGACTTTTGAAACAAATAATTTTTCTGCTGCACTAATTCACCCCCTCTTGATCCGCTCTTGATCCTAACACTTTGAGATATTAGATGAATGAAGGATTATAGATATACGATAACTAAGGGCAAACAGGTCCAATGAATTAGATCTCATTATATCGTTTGAAGATTATGGTATAGTGGCCTAGTATATTCATAGTCGATAAGTTAGTGAATTATTATGGGGATAGTAATTTACTGAATCAGAAGGAGTTCTTAAAAGTGTAATTCATGGCCAGCTCGGTATTGGGTCTAGAGGGTTATATATATATATATAGTGGACAATACAACGAATAGAAGATTGGATATGGGATATCCAATAAGCCCTTGTTTTAATAGATCCAATGAGACCCAATAGAGCTTATAGTGGTTATTGGATGGGGATCCAATATCTATTAAAATAGTGGTTATTAGATTGGGATGCAATACCTGCCTCCTATCTCATCCTCTTTCTCTCAATTGTGAGCCTCTCCCTAGTATGAGAGGATACCAAGAGGGCCAACCCCTCTCTTGACTGATGTTGCATGGTGGTATGCGATCATGAGGAGAGAACCCATTGTGCGAGGAGGTGCATCGTTACTACATCCATTGTGTAGATTACCACTAGAAAGGAGTTTGCGAGAGCTCCTTCATCCCACGAATGAAGATTTGTAATTTAGGGTATATACAATCTTCCCCAGGTGAGAACGTCTCAACCACGTGATGTAGTTTTTTTTTTCAAGTTTTATGCTCTTGGTTGTCGCACAATGATCCGATAATATGTGTTTTGAAAATAATTTTTATTTTTATTTTCTGCTACACATGTGATGCTCTTTTAAGTTTCCCAACAATAACTATGATATCATTCTAAAAATATCTCTTTTACTACTACAAGAATTCCTAAACTTTAGTCACCGATGGTACTTAAAGAATCACGGTGCACACCAATACATTTTCTCAACTAAAAAAAAAACTAGTCATGCGATTCTCTCCCTTAATCTCTACTACTCCAAATGCGACATGAAATAACTAATTAGAACCATTAACAACGATTACCATCGTCAAAACAGTAAGATATTTTTTAGATAAATACATTATATCTAAGCTGATAATTAGATGAATGTACATTATAAAACTATACAAACATGCATCGAATGCCCAAAAGACCCAATTGAAACATTCATCCTCTATAATAATTAAACAAATAGTCGTTTCATGAACATGAACTTTTAACTCAAATAGGAAATATATTAATTCACCATATGATCCATTAAAGTCTTCATGAACTTCATTTCACATGCCAAATATGGGTTTCTATATGAAATCACCACTCGAATTTGTTTTTAATATCTGATCATCTTAGGAATATATTGTTCATTTACAAGAATTTATTTTTTTGATTTCTTCAGTCATAAACTTGTCAGTGCAAAATGAATTATCTCAATTTTCTCTAGGCATATTGCATCGGTGTTCATTAATGAACTTTGTAATTTAACATGTATTACCTTCATGAGCAACTATCATCCATTTACAATGCTCAACCTTATATCATGCTTTAAGTTTGTAACTTTTACAAACAACAATTTTTATTTCAAAACTTTTTCTTATAACATATTTTTGCAAAGCTCTTTTTAAACTCTGAAATAGCTTTAAATACGTACAAAACATTAAGGAATTTTATGTTAAATATTACAAATAAATTATAATATTAAATATTATAATATCAATAAATTCTACATTTGATATATTCTTACCTATCCAATATATAACTCATTGGTGACAAGTTCATCTTTATCTAGATAGGGAGCTAAAGCAATAAGATTAAAAATCTTCTTTCATAATCTTATCCTCTAAGAGATTTTTATATATATCTGGATTAAATTCCTTAAACTCATCAACAACATCATGGGCATCAAATATATTATGATCTATATCTTCCTTGACTTCTTTTGTTATTCTCCTCTCAGCTCAATTACAAATGTCTCATTCAAATTAAAATTACAAGTTTGAGGTTGTGAAAAAGAAGATCCTTCAGTTTGCTCTTATAGCTCATGATTGATTCATGTTTGAAGTTATAGAAATAGATCTTTCAATTTGGTCTAGTATCACATGATTTCCTAAAAGTACTTTTGATTCTGGTATCTCCAAAGGTTCTCATCTAAAATACTGTATAGTTCATTTGGAAGAGGATCATCCCTATTTAAAGTAATCTTATTTTATTATTTAAATGATATTAAAAAATAATACCAAACTATTATGAATGAAACAAAGATTTATTTAACTAATATTCCATATTTTTTGTTATTTCAATGAATGATTTAACGATGCATCGAACGATTGATCGATGTAGCCAGCGCTTAAGTGACGTTACCGATGCTTCAGTGACACTGTGAAGGATGGCATTGAGGCTTCAACAACATTGTGAAGACTTCATTGATACAAGGGTTAGTCTCGCAACCATTCCACATTCTGCTTTATAGCCTTGCATGTCGCAAATGAAGCCTTCAACCATAGCCAAGCCTTCCACCTGTAGAAGATGCACCACAAAAAAAGAGGGAGGACGCAACAATTCAGCGATGCTCCACAAAGCTAAATGGGGATAGGCTGACACATTGCTGATCACCGAGGCTTCACAAGGCTTTGTCGATGAATGGGGCTGATCACTATTGCAAGGAGGAGGACATTGACGTGATGAGCAGGGACTTGGTGACGGTGAAGCTAGGGCTCCATAGCAAACCAATGGGGTTGCGACGCACCATTGATCATAGAGTCTCCGTAAGGCTTCCTCGACGAATGAGATTAATCACCGCTACGGGAAGGAGGATGTTGGTGCAACGAGCGAGAACGTTGGTGATGGTGAGGCTAGGGCTCCACAACAAACCGATAGGGTCGTGATGCATCGCTGATCATCGACCCTCCGCAAGGTTGCCTCGTCGAACGAGGTTGATCGTCATTGTGGGAAGGAGGATTTTGGCAATGACGATGAAGGGAGGCTTCCTTATTTCATTTCTTGATCCATCATTAGATAGCGTGGGGTAATTTGAGAGAAACCGACTTAAGAATTTCTCCAACTCACATGGTCGGAAATGAGTGGTGACATGTTGCATCTCTATTGACTTTGTTTACCCAAGTCATGGTCGATAGATGCCAAGTAAGAATCTTCCATTGTTGAGCAACTTTAGTGGAGACATATTGTTGCTGAAAGATCTCTGTGGATACCAAGTGATGATGCAGGTTGAAGGATGCTTCAATAAATATCATTGTCTATGACTGTCTAAGTCTTTACTACTGGCTGATCTTTGTTATTGTTATTATTATTGCTATTATCATGATTGATCATATGAAAGTCCAACAGCTTGATGCTACAATTGAGAAAATCCTCCAATCATGAACTTGTTTAACTTAAAAGAGGAACAAATAATTTAAACACTCATGAAACTAAAATCATAGGATTTTGTTTTTAGTCATTATTTCTTTGCTTTGCTTGTTTGTGAAAAAGAGGGCTTGAAAAATAATATGATAGTTCTGTCAATGATATATATGGATAACAAATACATATCACTTCTTAGCTCTCAGACATTATAAGGGTGTTTATTATGAATACCATGACTCTGTTATCCAACTTTTGCAGAATTGCAGGCTTTTATAATTCTATTATCCATCTAAAGATGGGCTATACATCCTTCGTGTCAATTGATACTATGTTTAGAATTGAATGAGTAAAAGCATATAGCTGTCATGAATCCAATGCTGGAGCACTTGTTTCTGTAGCTCCTTAATCACACACCACTTGGGAACTGGAATGTTAATTCTGTCAGTTCAATGAAATCCAATGTAACTACTGGTGATGGCTGTAGCTCGACAATTCTCTCTCCAAAGAGTAAGGAACTGTGATTCTTTCTTCTCTTCTCTCAAGACCACTTGTCACGAGACAATAACAGAAGTAAATGAACAAAGAACACGCAAAGGCTCCCAAGAGACTGCCACTATGCTTTATATTCCAATACAGAAGCAGTTGATTCACAGATCAAAAGCTTCACAATAAACATCCAACATCTTCTCAAGCCCTATATAAAATGTAATAGTGTGCTAGATCATCACAACCAATACATGTCTACTAAAGCAAGTCAAGCATTCATATCTTGTCTCTGTGTCTATCCCTTCTCCTTTTACACACATTTCGCTGGCATATGAATTTTCTATAATGTTTGTTGATATTTACTATTGATTCTTCATACGGTTTGCAAGCAAGGAGAAGTTTTCCAATGGGCCATTCCATAATAAAAGCTTCATCATCAGATATTATAAATATATTGGACATTTTTCTGATAGCTTAGCTTATAGCCTATTCAAAATATTTATATGGGATATCATAGCAGGTTATGTGGGGCGAGTTTAAATCCTACAGCTTTCTATTTCTCGGTATTTAATTAAAAATATTTGCATAATATTCAATGTTCATTTAGGTTTAAATCATATATTTGAGTGTCCTTCATATGTCAAACCTAAAACAAGTTGTATTTGAGCTTATAAATACATTACATGTATTTTTAAACTAGGATAATAAGAATGACTGCATACAAGCGAGGAAGGCAACAAATTCAATGATATCAGAGTGACAAATATTTAATAAAGATGAAGTTAATTCCATGTTCTATTTGTCACGCCATTCATTTAAGACACTCATCATGGCAATACACATTGCATCATATCAAGAAGTAATGTCAGAGTTATCCACTTGTCTAGGAGCATATAAAAGAAATTTTTACTTGACTAATATTAGCATACAGCTTCTACAGACTAATTTTGTTCATAAACCATAGTTTTGTTCTCATATACTTCTAATTAAAAAGCCATATATTTCTTGTTCTTTTTCTTTTCATCATTTTGTTTACACATCTAGTTTCCTTCCCTTTGTACATAGAGAACACATTGCTGACTGAACACACACATGGAAAGAGACTGACCTCTCTCTCTCTCTCTCTCTCTCTCTCTCTTAGTTGTCTCCCCAAGATCACCAGCAGAGCGTCCAATGCCCAACTGGCCGTCTTAATTTTCATCTGTACCGAGGAACACAAAGACCGGGTGAAGGATGGCAGGGGCACAAGGACAAAGCTTGCCTGTGATCTGGCTCTCCTTCCTCCACAGCTACTTGTTTCATCTTCTTCTTCCTCTACCTGTCTCTCTTATATATACTACAAGAAGCTAGTCCAGCACCACTTGAACACATAATCGATAGAGCAATAGTAGAGTTGATTCAGGTCAATGAGCTCCGAGTACAGCAGTGGTTGCCAATCGGGTTGGACCTTGTACTTGGCCCACTCTTTGGATGACCAGAACTCGCTTTACCACCACGACGGTAGCTCCTTCCGTGGAGAAGAAGAAGAGGAGGACTTGTCCATGGTCTCCGATGCGTCCTCTGGGCCGCCACTGCTGCATGGAGATGATGACCATGGCTGCTGCTATCACAACTCCGACGCTTGCCTTCACACTGCTGCACCTCCAAGTGCTGCACTGGGTGGTGATGGTGGCAAGAAGAAGAGAGCTGTAGCACCTCAACGGAAGGAGTACTCGGCTGCTTTGGATGACACCGCCAGCTCCCAACTCTTCAGCAGTTCTGAGGCATGCTGTAGCTTCTGTTCTCTGTCTCTTCCTGCTTTTGCCTATCGTTGACCTCTTTGAAAATCCTCTTTCTGATCACAGAACAGCTTCCATGACTGCAACAACCACCAGAAGCAATCCGTGGAGGGTCTTTTTGACTTCTCATGCAGCTTCTCCACTACCCACTTTCGAGTACATTCCAGTCTTTCCTTCTAATTTTGACATGTTGTGTTCCTCTACTCCACTCCCTAATGATTTCTAACAAGAACAAGATTTTGCAGGCCAGGCCTGCATCACAGGAGCAAATAGGCTACTCTCAATCCTCAACTTGTGTCAAGCCAACCCTGTCAAAACCAGTTAAGTAGTGACTACAATTGTGGACATGTTATTCCAAGTACAAACACTTCTCTGCTTACCTGTTTGTGTTGTGTCAAAAGGTATCAAGGAAAGACGGAGGGAAAAAAGGAAGAAGATACTGAAGGACCTTATGCCTACATATCTCAAGAAGATCTTCCTCTGAGGGCTTGAGTGTATTATTATGGCTCCCTCTGTTGCTTTTTCTTTTGGCATGTCAATGAAGCGTGAGGCAACCTGAGAAAATGGGAGGATAAGAATTAAGTTGTTTTCCGTTTTCTGCTGTATGATTCCCTTGTCAAGGGAGGAGGTAGCAAAATGAAGCTTTGTAGGATGTGTTCAGTCTGTTGTCCACACCTGTGTGTGGTGTTGGAATTAGCCACCAGGCTCCGTTTCCTTCTCTACCACCTACCCACAAGCATCACATGCATTTAAATGAATGAGGCCCCAGCGAGAATCCACAGCAACCCAACCTGCAGCTCAGGATGAGGATAAAGACCCAGCAATTAGTCCTCTTTCGATTGGAAGCAGCATGATCAGATGCATAATTGTATTCACAACCTTAATCATATGGTAAAATGACTATGTAGCTAAGCGATGATACATAGATGAAAGACTTGAAATTGCATGGGGATACATGCACAAGTTCTTTCATCCAAAGAAGCCCAATGGATGAGCAATTTAATAACCAGGTTGGCACAAGACACTCCCAGCCGATGTGAAGATGCCAAGCACATCTCATGGATGTCAGTGATTGACTTTGAGCTACACTGGAAAATTCAAGCTGATAAATTCTACTAATGGAGCTACAAAAAGTTTTAAATCAAAAGGATGGACTTGATGAAAGAGTCGAGGATTGGTGATGAAGAATCATGGGGGGGTCTTAACAGTTTCACTATATCTAGCTAGGATTCTATGTTGGCTTGCCTGTGATATTGAGGGCAAAGTCTTAAGATGTCACACTCTTAAATTAATCTAGCTAAATTTAGGTGTTAAAACTTCAATTTGGTACCAATTAGGTGTAACAGAATTTTGTCGTTGAATTTGTCCAAAATGTCTCAAGAGGTGTCAACATGATCTGAGTTGTTGAAGGACCTAAATGTTTCAGATTTATGAGATCTTCAGAATCTGAACTCTCAGTAGCTAATTTAATTTGCTTCATCGTCCCTCACCTCAGTGTAACTTCTATTCTGATTTCCTCCTCCAGAATGTTTTGGACATCCAAATTCCAAAGTCGTCCCCGTTTGCAGCTGTTCCAGATTTATGTGCTCGCCATGCAGATACTAACTAAAGCAGCTTTAACTCTATTTCCTGTCTGCTCTATTGATCTACCCATCGAGCAGAAAAAGAGGTGAAAGGAGAACTCAGCAACTTAGCCTGGAACGTTAACCCATATCCGACGTTCTGTTCCTCTCCGGTTATATCATAGGATGGTCCGCACAAACTACGTGCAGAGAACAGATCCTCTCTCTCTCTCTCTCTCTCTCTGGGAACAAATGGACATTATCAACATTGTCTTTTATCCATTTCATATCTCTTTCTTGTGTTATTTCATTCCCTGCTAACATCCACACGACAGTGTTGTCTTCTCCAGCTAATCCAGAATATAGGCGTTGATCTTTGTCTCCTCAAAGTATATATATTCCTCACCTGGACGTCGAAATCCGCTGGTTTCCATGCGCACAC